>NC_056730.1:941844737-941994737 GCF_019279795.1 Protopterus annectens | reverse complement strand
GACATTTGAATTTCAGACTTCATATCCCTCAGAAAATGCATAATAATGCAAAACCTGTTATTCCAACAACTATACGAGTTGACAGGAGCAATATCTAGAATCTGTCCCTATTGCTGGGCCTTTGTCCCAGCATTTTTGGCTTTGTCCAGATTTCTTACTCAGAGATTGCGAGGTACGGTCACTGCATATTGCATTACAACTTGCACTTCTCCCAAATACACATTAGTTCTACTATGCCAGAATCATAAAAAAAAACAATAACACATACAGACACTCACACAGTTCACTTGGCTGCAAAATGCATTATCAAACTGTTAAGCATTACATTTGGTCAAGACACACTTTTTTAAACTTGAGTGCAGAACTGCCATGACGACATTATTCACTTGCATGACAGACTGTGTGTGTGTGTGTGTGTGTGTGTGTGTGTGTGTGTGTGTGTGTGTGTGTGTGTGTGTGTGTGTGTGTAAGGCAGATACTCAACATCTGGTTACCACTGCATTGACCCCTAGAATAAATAGCGTGATTAGCTACACAAAAAACATTGTGAGTAGTGCAGTACCTTATTAAATTTCAACCAAATCTTTACCCCGCTTACAGTGAATTACCCGTACACCACTAAAACTACATTTTTGCTCTCTTCACTAATTATCAAAGCTTAGCAGAGAAGTAGAGTTCAAATCTAAAATCATTAGCAGAGTAGCAGACGAGCAGAGTTAAAACTTAAAACTGTTAAAAATCACTCTGCGTGAATATGACTTATTTCTCAAATCTGCAAAAAAAGCTTATAAAGCTCTTCAGTGCCTTTCTTTGGTAGGGATGTTAAATTCAAAACAGTATACAAATTAGTAGTACTGTACGATTCTTTTAAACAAACAAAATAAAATTAGGGTGTACCCTCCATGCGTGAAACACCCCCAACTACAAGAGTACCTTTTTCAATAACAAGGTAGACATCCTGAAAAAAGACAGCATAGGCCCAACCAGCAAGAAAAAAACGTCAAATTTTGACATGAAATTTGACTGGGCAGAACCTTGTCAATTCACAAGTATGAAGGAAAATCTTAGAGAGGATGAAATGCTTGCAAATAAAAAGGCACCCAAATAGCCGTTCTCTCTAAAGGCAGCCTTGAGCCATTTCCATTGACTAATTCTCAAGGGTGCATAAGGTGGAAAAATACATGATGGAATGGGGACGGGTGCCTAACAGTACAGGAAAGTTTTCTTTGGTGAGAGGTCCTCATGCCTGCGACATCAGTCCTAATGGTTATCCAATCTGGAGTTTGTTTTTTGTTTTTTTAAATAAGATCCCAGTAGTCCTCTGCACCTGCAACTTCTAGGAGTCTTCCTGTTGTGTAACTTACTCTACCTATACAACTCCAACCTCCAGTTCCTTCTAACTGGTTCTCTGCAAATGACTGTCTGATGACATCTGCTTCCTTCCTGCAGATGCCTTCCTTAATGAAAATCAAACTAGAAGGTCTAATGTCTCTGTTCTTTCCAGGCCATCCAGTTAGTTCTGTGATCCTCTTTTTCTGCCCTCTGGCTAAACTGCCTCTTACGTTAGGGCTAGTATGATTCCAAGATGTAATGCTCAACTTCAGCTGTACAAGGATTAAACCTGTGGCACTGCTGCTGCCAGATGTAGCAATTGCAAATGGACTACAAGGAAACTCCGCTCCTCTCCAATATCAATGAATATAAGCACAGACCAGGAGGCAAACAAAATTGCACCTGGGTACAATTTTTTTATTTTGTACTCAATCTACACACTCTTCCTTTTGATCATCACAGAATCCCTTCATACAAATAATTAATAAAACACAACACATACATTGGTTTCCCTGATGTCTGAGTGACATGCCCCATTCTGTGTACCCCATCTGCTCCTAGACTCAAACCATCCAAGACCCCAATGTTTCCTTCATTTGCACTAAATATATCATTCTAAATCACCTTCTAATACAATTCAATGATTATGAGATATCCTACAGAGTCCCTTCCAAGTGTTTCTGCCATTTAAAATCAAATTCCTCCTCAGCACTTATTACTTTCTCCATGTCCAAGGAGACAGTTTTATGCTCCGACATTCCTAATGAAATCCTTAATTGCAACTTTCACTTCACTCACTGTTGGATATTTCTGCAATGTGTTGCTTCAGAACTCCTGTTATCAGCAATTCCTGCAATGCACTTAGATTTATCTTAGATTCAAAAGTAGCCTATTCTCTTTTTACTCATAGCCATCTGGGACTCCTGCTTCACCTTTCTTCAGTATTGGCTCAATTTCAGTGGAACCTTCTGCCACTTTTGGTTTCCTTCTACAACTAGGAGTGGGGGTCAGAAACAGGAGTAGGCTGCCATCTCTCTGGGCTCAAGCCAACATGTTTTAGTCTTCCATGAATTTTGCAGTAAGCTGTACAATTACAAGGAAGGTACATATGGAAGCTCCTCTGCCAACAAGGAGAATGTGTGCACTACTAATTCCTCCAACCCTGGTGTAATAAGGAGACAACAGCAAAGACATCATTCTCCTAATGGACAACCAGGGCAATCTGTACCATCTTTCTCCTAAAAAACGCATAGGCTCCCAAATTCTAAGCTCCAGGACAATCTACAACAGAGGGGACATAAAACATGTTCATCTGCCAAGAGGTATGAACTGCTGAGAAACATGATGCAGTTGTTTATGGCCCAATACCAGATCAGTGTTAGCTCTCTGCAGAGGCACCCAGCTACCCTATTTCTTATTTAGTTATCACACAACAGAGTGTTCAACCAAATCAAGAATGACCCTGGAAATAGCTTTGCTTCCAAAACAAACATGGCAAGAAAGGTCTCACACAGTTCTAAATAGCTAAAATGAAGCCCCCTCTTTGGGACCCCAAAAATAACATGAGATCTAACCAGCTAAAACATAGAATAGTCGGGTAAAACCTTACCATAACCATAGATGTCCATCTCTTCCATGTTGCAGTATTCTGACCTGTGGAATCTTCCACCTCAGGCATCCGACCCTCCAGACCCTATGCTAAAGCTTAAGCCTGGTTCCGGTCAGGTGCGTTGGATGTGAAATGCAGGGCCATAAATCAAGGGCCTCAAATGTGACATCTGCATGCAAGACTTCAGAACTGACTGCCCACTAGGATAACAGTTGAGACTGAACAGGAATGATGCCATCCAGAGAGGGGAGAGAAAATGATGGGGGATAGGAGGGTGGGAAAGAATACTGAAACATGAAGAGGACGTGTATGGTTATGGTAAGATTTTACACAACTATTCTATGTCCTTCTATTCTCATGTTGCATTATTCTGACCTGCGGGAGAGTACCACAGCTCATTTAAAGGAAAGGGTGGAGGAAGAGGAAGCAGTCTCCAGAAAGCCATGGAGGATGGCCCTTGTGAAGCCTGCTCTAGCTCTGCAGATGTGTTGTCTGTGAAGATTTGTAGGGGGCCTTCCTGCACAAGAGGGAGGAAAGTCTCCAGTGCTAGAAGGAGGGCAGTCATGTCCCTCATATTGATATGCTTCTTCCTGAGGGAAGTGCCCCACTGAGCTTGCAACCTTGAGGCCTTTCATGGTGGCTCCCCACCACAGATCCGAAGCGTGTGTGTGTGTGCATGGACTGCAGTGGTTGGAGGGGCTGTAAAGGAAGGCCTGGATTGTTTCAGGCAGGGAAAGAAGGGCACTAGGAAGTCCAAGGGGTGGTTGTGTTGGGACCAAACATTTTTCAGGTACCACTGGAACTACCTCATGTGCATCCTGGCAAGGGGCAGCATAGGCAGGGTTGCTGTCATAAGGCCCAGACGTCTGAAGAAAGTACAGTTGTGTACACTTACCATAAATGTAAATGTTCGAGTGTATTCACTGTTGCAGTCATTACATTTGGGTAGAATCCCAAAGCTATGGTTGGGAGGATGGAATTCTACAGCATTAGGAGCAGCTATAAGGCCCTGCAGGACTGCAGTGGCAAAGCCTGCTCTGGATTTAGAGAAGAGGGGTAAATGGTAATGTTTGGTGAACGTATGAACTGAGCTCCAGGTAGCAGCTTCTAGAATGTCTCTGGTAGGAAGCCCTCTGAGAAAGATTGCAGAAGTAGATGCAGCCCAGGTAGAAAGGGATCTGAACCCCTTGGGGACAGGTTTACCATGGTGCATGTAGCAGAAACGAATACAATGGCTTATCCATTTTGAAATAGTCTGCTTTGAAATAGCCTTTCCCTATGCCCCTGCAGCAAATACCACCAGTAATTGTTCAGATTTTCTTAGAAAATGTCATCCTGTTTAAGCAGAATCTTAGTTGTCTGTGTACATCCAATGAATGCAAAATCCGCACACCCTTGTTCTGTGGATTTGGGAAAAAGGTTGGCAGATGAATGGTCTGATTAAGAGCCACACTAGATACCACTTTAAGCATAAAGGATGGATTGGTCCTGAGAGCCACCCTAATAATAAAAGGCTCCACTGCCATGAGACCCTGTAGTTCTGAAATCCTTCTAGCTGAAGTGACTGCTAAAAGAAAAGCTGTCTTCCAAGAGATAAATTTTGTGTCTGCAGTAGTAGCTGGTTCAAAAGGCGGCACAGTGAGTTTTTCTAACACAAAATTGAGGTCCCATGCAGGAGTTGGTGCTCTCCTGGGAGGTCTTAAATTTGTGGCCCCTCTGAGTTACTGCTTTAGCAGGGGATGAGAAAAGAAAGGAGGGCTCTGTGTTGTAATGAGCTGAAATGGCAGAAGTATGGATTTTTATGTAAGAAAAAGATAGGCCCTTGTGAAGCATCTCAGTTAAATATTGCAGAATCTGAGGAATATTGGGCATTGCTGTGCTTATTTCTTGTGCTTGGTTCCAGGCACAGAATCTTTTCCATTTATCAGCATAAGATTTTCTAGTACTAGGCCTTCTAGCCTCCAAAATGACATCCACCAAAGGTTTGCTGAGAGATGTAACTGGTGAAATTAGTTGATTAGCCATGCTGCAAGATTCAGAGTTTGGAGCTGAGTGTGCAGAATTTGATAGTTCTGCTGAGACAGTAGATAAGGTGTCTGAGGCAGGTGCCACGGAGGAAGGTATGACATATTGCGTAGGAGCAGGTACCAGTGTTGGCGAGGCCAGTCTTGAGCAATCAGAATCTTTTTTGGTTTTTCCTGTCCGACTTTTAGTAAGACCTTGGAGAGCAGAGGCAAAGGGGGGGGAAGGCATAGACTGATAGGTTTTTCCAGCTGAAAGAGAGAGCATCCACTTTCCAAGCTATTTTGTGATGAATTCTTGTGCAGAATTTGTCCAACTGATAGTTTTGGGGTGAGGCAAAAAGATCTACATCTGGGCTCCCCCATTTGCGTGTCAACATGCTGAAGATTTGTGGATCCAGTTTCCATTCATGTGGGTCCTTAAGATTTCTGCTTAGTGCGTCTGCCAGAGTATTTTGCTTTACTGGCAGGAACTGAGCTTGTAGATGTATTTGCTAAGTCAAGGCCGTGTTCCACAAGGCCATGGCTAGTCTGCAAAGGGGGTAGGAATGGGTACCCCCCTGCTTGTTTACGTACCACATGACTGTGGTGTTGTCTGTCTTTATCAGTAGTTGTCCGGGATGAAGATAGTCATTGAAGGTTGTCAGAGCATTCTGCACAGCTAGCATCTCTTTCTGGTTGATATGTAGGTGCATTTGATTTGGGCTCCACTGGCCATGAATGCATCTCCCTGTCAGATGTGCCCCCCAAGCATAATCTGATTTGTCTGTAGTCAGGGTTTGGGTGGCAGGGGGTGGAATGAACGACAGTCACTTGTTTTGGTGACAGGCCTCTACCCACCATAGGAACTCTTGCTGCAGGCAAGGAATGATGGGAATCATCGTTTCCAGGCTGTGACAATGTTGACTCCATAAGCTTTTTAGGTACCATTGAAGTTTCCTCGTATGCAGTCTTGCATATGGAATTATTAGAATGCAGGAAGCCATGACCCCCAAGGCCTGCAGAATTTGTCTTGCAGATAGCTGGGTTTTTGTGGCCACTTGTTTGAAATAAATCATCAATTGAATTTGTTTTTCTGACATCGGTAAGGAGCATGAAAAAGCTTCCCCAATGGGATACTTAGCTTTAAGTTGAAGACTTCGTTTCGGAAACTTGAAAACGAAAATTTCAAGAGTCGCTGACCGGCACATGTGAACTGCTTCTGCTTCGGGCATCGCACGGCAAGAAAGACAGATGAAAATGGCATTGGCTGCATGTTTTATACTCCTGATGACTTGATGTCATGGAAGAAGGGACAGCAACTGACGCAGGACCCAAGACTTTGTTAATCAGGCCGACTGAGGGCAACCTGCCAGCAGATTACCCAAATGTAATGACTGCAACAGTGAAACACGAAGAACATCTCCCTGGCAGAGATGTGTGTAAACATCAAAAGCAGCTTAGGTTCATAGGTAGATACTAGGCTAACTGCCCTAGGGCATTTATAAGCCTAGCCAGAGTGTACTTGGCTTCCGCCTCCCTATTAGATTAGCCTACTGTGCCTCTGTAAAGTAGGTCACAGAAGGTACCCTTTTAAGATTAGTTTGCTGTGCCTCTGTCTAGCAGGGACACAGAAGAGATCCCATGGGTGAATATAGGTTCATAGGTAGATACTAGGCTCCTGGAAAAACATGGTTAGGGAGCTGATTTTGTCCTAAGGGAGGAATGCCTTCATCAGGTCTGCATGAAATCTGCATCCCAGGAAAGTTATGTCCTGAGATGGGAGGAGAGATGATTTTGCCAAATTTATTGTGAAGACTAGACTCTGGAGGAGGGACATGGCAAATGCCAGGTGAGTCGTGAGAAGCTCTGACCCCCTCTCTCTGAGTAGATCATCCAGATAGAGATAAATTTGTATGCCTTTTGTCCTGCATTAGGTTACTGTTGTGGCAAGGCACTTTGTGAAGACCCATGGAGCCAGATGACCCAAAGGGAAAAGCAGTAAATTGAAAATGTGAGGATGGCACAGAAAAGCATAAATACCTCCTGTAAAGAGTGGATGGGGATATGGAGGTATGCCTCCTTCAGGTCCAAGGTGGCCATAAATGCTCTGAGTGGCAAAAGTGGCAGAAGGGTTTAGAGGGATAGCATCCAGAATGAGGGTACCTGCAGGAAGGGGTTTAGGTATGATGGGTCTAGGATGGGCCTCCAAGGGCCATCCCTTCTTTGGCACAAGGAAGAGTCTGGAGTAAAACCCTTAACCCTCTTGGGGTGTGGGAACTTTTTCTATGGTTCCTTGTAGGAGCAGATCCTGGTCTTGGGGATAAGGTGAATTTTTTTTTTTTTTTGAGATAACTGCCTTCCTACAGGTAGGGTTTTTTTTCCTGCTAGGTTATAAAGTACCCATTTTCGACTACTGAAAGCACCCAACGGTCTAAAGTGATGTGGGTGCCAAAGGGGGAGACCGTGAAAGAAGCAGGTGGAGAGAGGTATGCGACTTAGGGAGTCACACATTGTTTTGTCTATCTGGAAAGAGCTGCCTGGGGGTTGATTGCGAAGTGGAAACCCTAGGGGAAGTGGTAGGCTTTCTAGGCCCTTTCCTGTGTTTAGAGGAGGAGTGTGGTACTGGAGCTCTCCTCACAAAAGTGGCTTTTGCTGGGTAGTTCCTATAGAACCTAGAAACTGGTGACACCAGTAAATGTTTCAGGTCCTGGTATTCTTTATTTTTTTTTTTTTAAGGCTTTTGAACACTTCAGCAGACTGCTTGCCAAAAAGGTAATTGTTGTCCAAAGGAGCATCTAAAATTTTGTTTCTGAAATCCTCAGGAAGGGGTTGGAGTCTAAGCCAGGAATACCTGCACAGGACAGAAGCTGAGGCAGCTGATCTGGCTGATGCCTCTGCAGCATCTTAGCTGCACTTTACGGTGGGTCTGGCTACTTGAGCTGCCAGTGAGAGTTTTGAGGCCACTTGTGGTTTGGCTGGAGAGTCAAGCAATGAAGAGACTAAGGATGTAACTTGGGAAATCAAGTCCAAGGAGTACTTGACCATGTGGGTCTGCTAATTTATGGCCCTTAAGTCCAAAGGAGAGGACATATAAATCTTTTTCTCATGCCTGTCCATGACTTTGCTGTCCTTGTCGGAAGGCAGGAGAGAGGAGGAGGGGATTTGTCTAGATTGCTTGTCAGGAGCCACTGCAATGACTGCAGGGTCTGCCATAGGTGGTTTAATGAGGAACTTTTGCTGATCGGGGACCTTGTAAAATCAGTTTGGCCTCTTGGGGGCTGGAGGTTGTGATTCAGGGTTTTTGCAGGTAGATGCAAACACATCCAGGTAAGCTGGAATTACAGGAGGTATAGCTGAGAATTAAGGAGACTCCATCTGCAGGAGTTAAAGTATCTTTTTTGCACCTCAGTCATTTGAGTGGCATCCCATTTAAAGTACTCCCTCATTTTGGAGATGGTTTCCCCAAAGGAAATATCTTCTGGAGGCGAGTCTCCTTCCAGGGAGTCCTCATCCAAGGAGCCATACTCCAAGGGAGAAGCAAGCTGTGAAGTGTATGCAAGTGATTTCTCAGAAGTGGAAGAGGAATCATCCTCTGGAGTTTGAGTGGCAGGCATGGAAGTAGATAAAGCAGGTATAGGACTGAGGGTAGGCAGAGCCTGGCTAAGAGAGGTCGTAGGCCTAAGGGCCCATGAAGGCCTGAACCAGGGACTGGGAGATGGTCTGCCAGTCAAGGCTGGTCTTCAGTAGGACGGGGAGTCAGATGCTTAGCTTTTTTGTTTTTCCTTAGGAGGAGTAGTCTTAGAAGCTGAAAGTGGTGGATGCCTGTAGTTGGGCATTCAGCCTAAAGTGAAGAGCCTGATCGGTCATTAAAGGCAGCCACGCAGTAGAGCCGGGTTCCGCCTTCAACATAGGCAGAGGCCAACGTCACAGTATCCTCCAGGGATGCGACAACTGCTGTTTTTTGGGCGACTTCCTCAAAGGTATCCACTGAGGATGGCAGTTCATCCATATGTCCCTCAGCCCCTAAACTTGTGGATGGCGGAATGTTAGACATCGGAGGGGCAGAAGTAGTAGGCCTGGAAACTTTGGCCTTTTTGGAGACTCCACCTTGACAGCCGGTTCAGCTTCCATTCCTAGGGATGAGCATTTGAGACGCTGGTTCTCAACAAATCATTTTAGGGCAGCTAGGCAACTATGAAGAGTTTTTGGTACTAACGAGTGGCAAATGCAAGTTGTATGGTTGTGCGACTGGCCTAGACAAAAGAGGAAAAGTTCATGCGTATCCTTCTGCAGAATCTGTCGGCCACACTTACATTTTCACTTCCTAGATGACATCGGCTAATGAAGGGTCTACGGTCAAAAGTAAACAGCAACCAAGCTCAAGTAAAAGAAATCCCCAATGGGGTACTTATCTCAATGCATCTTCTAAGGTGCAGAGTGATCAGTAGATGTTCAACTGGTGCAGAAAAGTTCTGAAGTCATGCGTGTGGACATCACATTTAATGCCCTTGGTTTACGGCCCTGTGTGTGATGTCTGACGCACCTGACAGCAACCAGACTTAAGCTTTGGCATAGGTGCTGAACATTCAGATGCCTGAGGCGGAAGATCCCACAGGTCAGAATACTGCAACATGAGAACAGAAGCGCATCCATCATTATGACATGCAATGGCTTTAGGTGCAGGAAAGTTGAGACATCCATGAAGAGGGTGTGAAATGTCCACTACTCAAATTTTAGCAAAAGTGTTTAGCACTAAAAGTTCCATAAATGTATAGTGACTCAAAGGCTATTTATACATCACTGTTCAGTGCAACATTAACATCCCAGTGTGTGAAAAACATACTGAGGATCATGGCTACTATTAAGTCTAGAATGTGCATGACAGCTTTGGACACTCCTCCTGATCCCCACACTACCAAAAATAAGCCCCCATGGATCTTCTCCAAGAGTAAAAGCAAACAGTGACTGGAATACAGCTCCATAACAATGAAGTAATTCTACGACATGAAAACATTGCACACTTCCAACAGTTAACTGCAACCTGTAGGGAAGACAGCGATGGGACTATCCATTCCATGAATGCTATCAGAGAGTTCTTTAACAGACCACTAGCAACCACTTCTAACAGTTTATTTTTGCCTGTAGAGAATACAGTGATGAGACTGTCTGTGCCAAAGACACCATCAAGGAGAACCTCAGCAGGACACTAGGAGGCAGGAAGTCAGGGGAACATACATTTTTTTTTTTTTTTTTTTTTACCTGCAAGGACTTCACGACAGAGGCAAAACCTTTAGAGGTGAAGTCCCAAGACTGGAAAAACTGCATTATTAGCCTCAACAAAAAGTTGAAATCCCTGATAAAAATCTCTAAAGCCACCAATGGATGCAGAATTGTGGCAGACATTAAAAACAACCACAAATCCTTCTATAGTTATATCCAAGAATCTCCACGGCAATAGTCAGGTTTGCTCCGAGTTACTGCACAATGGTAACCACCTATACTGAGCCAACAGATTCAATGCCAACTTTCTCTCCCCCTAAAGAACCAATCACAATACTGGAGGAATGCCAGTTACCCAGCTGCATTGCCCAAGGCCAAGAATACAGCTTCCATGGGACCCGACAATATCCCTGGATGCGTTCTACATGAAGTACAAAGTGAACCGGCACCACATCTGTGTGCTCTGTTCAATCACAGCCTCACCTCAGGCTTTGTCCCTACCAAATGGTGCACTGCTACAGTAATTCCTCTCCATAAAGGGGGAGCAACTACAGACCCTGAGAATTACTGCTCCATTAGTCTGACGAGTCTGATATGTAAGGCTATGGAGTGCATCATCATGGATCTAATTAACAAGGATACAGGGAATCTCCAAACTCTAGATCCCACACAATTTGGTTTTGTGAAAGGTAGAACATGCCTGCTCAACCTGGTTGACTTCTTTGAGTCAGTCACCAGAGCTGTAGATGAGGGCAAGGCAGTTCATGCAGCCGACTTCAATCTGGCCAAGGCCTTTGATACCATTCCCCACTAAGGAATTACTGATAAACTCACCAAACTAGGCATCAACCCCTTATCACTGGGTGGGTTGCAAATTGGCTCACAGAGAGAAAACTCACAGTGTGAAAGTAGCGGACTCCAAGTCAGACTGCTGACCAGTCACGAGTGGAGTCCCACAGGGATCGGTCCTGGGTCCCCTCCTGTTTGGCATCTACATCTACTTCTCAGAAGTCCAGGCCAACATGGAGGGACTCTAGCTGACCAAGTTCGCAGATAACTGCAAGCTGGCAGCCATTATTAACTCCTCAAGTGATGTAGACATCCTACAGAAAGACCTCACTGAGACCAATGACTGGTATCAAAACCATGGCCTTAAAGTTTAATGCCAAAAAATGCATAGTCATTCCCTTTGGGAAAAACTCAGTTCCCACTAATTATCACATCAATGGGAGCCCAAGGCATTATAAGAGACCTGGGGACACAGGTTGACAGCAACCTCTCCTTCGATCACCACATTGCCACTGTTGTCAGAAAGTCCTATGTAGCACATCTTATTACCAAGGATTTTGCATCTAGGAAGACAGAGGTCATCTCTCTCTACTCTTCCTTCATTAGGCCAATCATAGAGTATAATGCCCCATTTGGCATGTACCTCACTAGGCACATGCAACAGCTGGAAAGGCCACAAAAGTACCTCACGAAGAGGATCCTAGGCCTTAAACACATGTCCTACATAGACAGACTCTAAAACCTCCAGCTATTCTCTATCTCAAATCGTCTACTTAGAGGCGATCTCTGCTTAACTTACAAAAGCCATGTCTGACCCAGCTCTGTTAGAAATGCTACATCTAAAGAAATCCTAATCCCTCTGCACCACTTCCTCCACAGACCTCAAACTCATTACCACAATCAACAGAACATGCCAAAGGGACAGGTTCATAACCAAGAGACTGGCCATGCTCTGGAATAGACTTCCAATACATGTCAAGCAGAGCAACTCACTGGCCCTCCAAGAGAAATTTTGATGAGTGGATGGGAAATAGAAAGTTCACCCCGGGGATCACTCCAGTGGCTCAACTTGATAGAGGCACTGGGAACTAACATAAGGTGACACGATAACAGGGCACTTCTATGGGCTAGGCTTATAAAGGCTCCAGGGCCATTAGCCTAGTACACACCTATGAAGAAACCCAGTGGTAGCAATGGATACATCAAACAGCAACACTAGGTAAAGAAAGTGGTGCCTAACTAGGGAAAGGCAAGGGGCATTTCTGTATGGGCCACAAACAATGATGTGCCGCAATGGATACATCATGTCCAGTGTTCTAATAACAATATCCAGGAAACCTGCAAAAGATGTTGGTATAAAACCCTGGACAGTCACCAAAAGAGCTTACACACTTGGCTGCACTCAATGAAGCTGCTGAAAGATAAAATAGGAAAGAAGTCTTCCTTACCCTTTTGAGAAGGGCAGCTCAAACTGTATTAATAAATTAACATTTATAAGCATTCTACTTCACATATACTGCTATATATCATATAAACTATGCAACATAAAAACATTCCTCAATTCCTGCCCCTTTTTTTAAACAAGAAATTGCACATGTTGTAAGTGATAGTTTAATAAAGCTATCATACATTTAAAGAAATGAAAACAAGCACACCGACAACATCCTAGCTGCAAGCATTTTACATCACAAACCATACTAGCACACTCTCAGTTGTAAACATTATACATCACTTATAATCTACCCAATCATTTTAAGTTAAACATTACATAGCTCACTTAAGTATCGCCTTCTTTTACACCTCATTCCTCCCCTGTATGCATTGTTCCCCCAACTCACATTTTTCCTACATAGTTTGCTCCTATCCTTTTGATCTCAATTTCAGTTATTTTACCTCTGTCACTATATTTACTACTTCTACTATAGCGGGTTTAGATTTTGATTGCCAGTTTCCAGTAATTGCTTTTGTGGCAGCTACCATAATCAGACACAGCAAGGCCTTACCATGTCTAAGAAATTATGATTCTGTATCATACCTTAGAAAAATCATCTCCCTCGTCACATCTATCCACCCACCCAGCATCTCCGACAGTGCATCCCTCAGGGAATCCTTAAAGTCTGCCAACACACCGCATTCCCAGAAAATATGTTCCCAAGTACCTCTTTCTTTCACATCACAACTCCAACACTTGCCATCTACCCGAGGAAAAATTCTCTGGAGTCTATTTGAGGTATAAAAATATCTATGCAAACATTTCCAAGCAAAAAAAATCCTATATCTTCTACATTTTGTTGAATATCTGGGAGACATACCTATATCCCTCCCACTGTTTATTTGTGAATTGCTTATCCAATCTCTCTTCCCAATTCTTTCTAACCTCCTCTGATTGATTCTTACAGTTATCATGCAATATTTTACATGCTCTAATTATTCCTTTTTTAATGCCAGCTTCTGTTACAGACTACTAAAAACTTTACCAATGCTAGTCTTTCGTTTAGAAGGTAGCCTGATTGTTGACAGTACAACACAAGGGTGCTGCACTTCTAAAGGTGTTGTCCTTCGGATGAAATGTTAAACCAAGGCCCCATCTTATTGGGTTGGTGGTAGTTCAGGTGGATATAAAAGATCCCATGGCACATAAAACATGAAAAACAAAAAACAAAACTTAGAAAAACAGAAAAATGAAGTGAAAATCATCACCAACCACCAGTTTATTACAAATGTTGAGCGCTTTCATAAGAACAATGTCAAAATTCTTCAGAACACAGTTTAAAATCACAATTAAGCTTAAATACAGCAATTAAGTCACATGACTAAAAATTCCACCCCTTAATTAATCCTTAAAACAATACATACATCTAATATAAAGTTATACACATAAGCACCTACACACAAAACCTTGCCTGTTTTAGAAATCTAGCATCAAAATTTCTACTTACAAATACCCCCATATGTACAAGCCCTTAGGAAAACACAAATTCGGCTTCCCATCGCACCTACCGAAAAGAGTAGGAGTCGTTTATTTCACACAACAAACATATTTAAACACACACACACACTTCTAATTTTGTTTACTATTTACCATATTTCCTATAACATCTCCACTGTTATTCTTCCATAACTGACCCCACAGTTCTCCTTCCACAACCATAATCTAATTTACCACATTATATCTGCCAAAATAAATTTCCCATTAAACAAAATTTCATTCCAAATAACCCATATTACATAAATTCTTATCTATTTTTCTCACATACTCTTTCTTGTTCTTATAATATCCATACATAACCATACTCATAGCTATATTGTTTATGTCACCATACTCATAGCTATATTGTTTGTCACTGACATTCTCAAACAAGTGTTCTTCACACCCCCCCACCCCCAATTTCACCACTCTTTTACATTTCAAAAAACATGCTCTTGGCTCTTCACCATAAAACACACACACCCTCAACATTCTTTTTATATGGCATATTCCCCTTTACTGCTAACTTATTGCCAGTTTCCATAGGAAATCCTGACACTATCATCTTGCTACATCACTTTTTCTTGACTTTAATGGCTTTAAATACTTCTGGCAATATGGATTTACATACTATTGTTTCATTACATTATACCACATCCTTCTATCTTTATCTCGTGATTTTTTATTTTCTGTATTTTTTCTTGTTAATTTTTATTTTTTTCAATTACTCATTTCTCTCTCTCTCTTAAATTCTCATCTCCCAGAGCTTTTTGTACTTTAAACATCAACAATTTCTTACTCTCTTCCTTTAATCACTTTAATTCTCTATGCAGGTTTAAAGTAGTAGAATAACTGGATTTATTAACCAGAATCTTTCATCTTCACTCATACACAACATACCTCTTTTCACCGGGCTTAATCTTCAACCTATATGAAAGAAAACACCAAATGCAAAATTTCCTTATTTTTTTAAAGATTATATAAACATCTGACATGCATGCTATTTTCCCAATAATAGAGAATTCACCAAGTAAACCTTCCCGAATACAAAACTATACGTCCTCCATGGAAGACATATTTCTTACATCAGACCCTCCCCCACTACATCATAATTGCATAATTTTCTCCAAATTTTATCCTTAGCAAAGACAACTCACTCAATGAAAAACATGCATCCTCAGTTTTCACCACATCACACAAACCCTTATTTTTATCTGTACTCAAGGTCATTTACATTTCCTTTAAACATCCATTCAGACAAACCAAAATTTCCCTCATCCATATTTTGCTCTTAGGAACAACTATATTGTCTGTATCTGTGAAAACTACTGGAATCACTACCTGCTTTTGCATTACATATCCAGTATCTTTCATTTAATAAGCTATTTCACTCACTATCACATTTATTACTAGGGCAAATAATACTCTACTCATAGGAAATCCTTGTCTTATACTACACTTGATGCATATTTCTTTATTCAGACACCCATTTACTAATACTCTCAACTCTATATTTTGATATATGGACATACACACCTTCCTAATTCTATTACCTGTTCCATAATTCTGCATAACATCCCATAAAGTGTCATGTCCTACTTTATCAAAATGCCTTATTAGTATCACCTACCATAAGTTTCACACCCCTCCCACTTAGCTACATTAACCGCAATTTTCTCCCATAACCAATGACCATTCTTGGCATCCCTTCTATTTTATAGAATATATACTTTCTTCCATAATATCCTTCATCCTTACTTCTATTCCTCGCTCTATTATTCTTTAAAAAATGTTATACTCTGTTTAGTGTCATGGGTCTCCATTATTTTTTATTTCAGTCTCATTTTTCTTAACTATAAAATTTTACTACCCAACTGCATAACTTTTCATAAACAACCCCTTCCTTCAACCATTCAATTCAGGATACTTACAAATTACTCTCTCCCAATCTACTAATTCCTTGCGCAGTCCATACCCTATACAATCCGTGCAAGTTACTAAATCAAGATTTACATTTCCTAAGTACTTCATCCAATTCACTAATAGTAACTTCTTTTTCAAAATTTTCCTGAACTTACTCTGAAATTTATATTACTTTCCGTTCTAATTTTCCTTCTTTTCTTATACATATACTTTCCGCATGACATACTACAATACTGAATTTGCTCGTATTCTTTTCACCTCTCCTTTTACATTTTTTCATTTCCCCCATTATACCAGTATCCTCCTTTATCATTTTACACATGTATGCAGATACCTGCTCTTTTTTCCCTTGTAAATATTTCTCCCTTAACAGTAACGCCTTACATTTTTTCTTGATTTCTTTTAAAAAGATTTATTTTCCATATCATAGCACTCTCTTGTATTACTTCCCAAATTCTCTAATGAACTTTTTACTTTCCCATACTTCACTTTCTCTACTTCTTACATCATCCTGCTACTGGAAAAAAAAAAACTTTTTATACTTTTTAAATTCAATCCATCATTCAGACCCGTTTTCATAGAGCTTCCTCATGGAGATGCACAACACAGCTACTGCAAAATAACATTCTCTTCCTAAATTCCATATTATATCTCCACCCCACAATTTTTCTTTGCAGTCTTTCACTTTTTTTTTAAACAAGAAACATCTTTATTAAATTATCACATAGGCAATCATACATTTATATAAATGAAAACAAACCATACTGACAATTTTAGTTGCAACCATCATACATCACTTATAATCTATCCAGTCATTGTCAAAGATTACATAGCCAATTCATATCTTACCTTCTTTTAAACATCACTCCACCTCTGCATGTACTGTTCCCACAACAAGTATCAGACATGCAGAGTGAATGCAATAAATCCAAAGTTTATTCCAAAACCACAAAGCTTTCGGGCATAACCCATCTCAATGTGCATATAAAAAAAAAGACAATTACATGATAGCTCTGCTTGTCCGATACTTGGAGTTATAGTTTTGTTGCTTTGAACTGTTTCTCCAAGGCCAGTTTAACCTTAGTGCTGGTACTATTTTTTGCTTTTGTTGTTCTCAAAATGCCCATTTTTCCTATGTAATTTGCTCCTACCCTTTTTAAAGATTCCAGGCCCAGTCGTTTTTTCTTTGTTACTACATTCACTACTTCAATTAAAGTTGGTTTAGATGGAATTCCATTTTCTAGTGGTTGGTTTTTGGCAGCCACCATAATTACACTTAGCAAGGTCTTACTATGTCTAGACAATTCCAATTCTGTATCGTAACTCAAAAAAATATTTTCCTTAGTCACACCAATTTGATTACCCAGTATCTCTGACAGAGCAGTCTGCATGGAATCTCTAAAGTTTGCCAACTCGTAATACTCCCAGAAAATATGCTCCCAGTTGACTCTTTCTCCCCCATCACACCTACAACATTTGCTGTCAACTTCATGAAAATATATTTGCAGTCTACTTGGGGTATAAAAATAACTATGTAAACACTTTCAAGCTAATATCCTAAAGCTTCTAAAATTTGCTGCATATTTGGGAGATGTACATATATCCCCCCATTGTTTCTTTGTGAATTGCTCATCAAATCTCTCTTCCCAATCCCTTCTAACCTCGTCTGACTGATTCTTACAATTATGCAATATTTTGTATGCTGTACTAATTATTCCTTTAACAGCAGCTTCCATTTTAGAGTCTGCCAAAAATTCTGCCAATGTTGGTCTTTTACTTAAGAGCCCTCGGTTTCTTTTTCTTTGCCTGTACTCTATCAATCCTTGATGGGGGAAGGCAATCTCTATCCTGAAGTCCAAATAAATTCTTGGACTCTTTCCATTCTATTACATTTGCCTCTCTAATTATTTGCTCCCAATGCCTTGGTTCTTTTACCAGTTTTCCTCAATAAATTCCAGCCTCCTCTTGCCTATTGTCTGCATCTCTAATTGCAGTCATCCCTATTGGAAGAATTTCCTTTTTCCATTTCCATGTTGGCTTACTTCTTAGAATACTTTCTGCTACTTTATAAATATAATATTCTGCATGATTATCGTTATTCTTCTTAACTATCCGCATCCAAAATCCAAGTCTCTCCTTGTTTCTTGAGCTTCCCTCATTTCATCATCCTTTTCCACTTTGAATTATACGTTTCTGCTTATGCTGTGTGTTGGAGCCTCAACTGTGTAGCTCTGAAATACCCCATTCAAATCAGGCAATCCCAAATTGCCTTGTTCAACTGGCAGAATCAAGCTTATCCCACTTGACTCTTGCGGTCTTCTCCTCCCAGGTACAATCCTGCAGCTCTATTAATTGCTAACCACAAGCTTTTCTCTGGACGATAAAAATATGCCTGACCTGTGTATAAAACTAAAGGGACTAAAATATTTTAATTACTTGTATCTTGGTATCCATATAATAGTGTTCAATTTCTCAGTTTTTGTATCTTTTTACTCTCTTCCCACATATCCTTAGCTGCCAGACAAGAATCCATTTTAATCCATACTCCTGTGTACTTCATTTTGTCATGTCCCTATAAATATAAATATTGCTGATCAAATTCATGTGTGGGTACATAAAAATCATGTGTGGGTACATAAACAGCTATCGCCTTTGTTTTAGCTTCAATAATTTTGTATCCTGAAAAGATATGAAACTATCAATATGTTCTACAATATTGTAATGCTACTTTCTGGTTCTGTCAAGTGTAAAATAATATCTACAAATATAGCCAACTTTTCTTGACTACCATACCAATTCTATCCTTAAATGTTGGAGTCTCTTATTTTGTCAGGGGTACTAAATATAGTGCAAACAACAAAGGAGAACAAAGACACCCCTGCCTGGCTCCTTTGCTCAAATAGAAAATCATAGAGGACCCACTCAAATTTTCACCTCCATTCCCTCATATATCCTCCTAATTAACCTTAATTTTATCAGGGAATGCAATTGCTTCCACTGCCCTTATCAAACTCCCAGCCTACACAGTCAGATGCTTTTATGCATCAAGACCATCCAAAATCAGTGGTATTTTCTTACATTCAGCTTCCCTCTGCATCATCAATGTTCTGTTAATGATGTCAGATATTTGCCTCCCCTCCACAAAACCACACAGATCCAAGTCTATCAATTCTGGCATCACATTTGCCATTCTTTTAGCCATTATAGACAAAGACTTTATAAAACATGGTTTAGGATTGAAATGGGCCTATATGAAGCTGGATCTGATGGGTCGTTACCTTCTTTAGGTATTACAGCTACCACCACTTTCTTCCAGGAAATTGGTGCTTCTCCTCCTCTTAAAACACTTAAGTAAAACCTTCCAGATCGATACAAGTTTTCTCCCTCCTAGCTTACAAACATCCATAGGAATATCATCTATTCCTGGTCTTCCCTGTTGATTGGTTATACATCTCCATTTTTATCTCATCTCCTCCTATCCTAATTAGTAATTGAGCCTCATCTACCAGTAACCTTGGCATATTTAATTCTTCCATAAATATTTCCATTTGTACCTTTTTTTGATCTTCATACTTCTCGATTTTATACAGGCTTTCACAAAATTTCCAAAATATTTCTACCACCTCTGCAGAATCTCATTACCGTCCCTGTTATAAGCTCCCTAAGCTTGGTGACAACCCTTTCTACTTTCTGTTGCCCGAGTTGTTGCACTAAATGTTTTTGTGCTCTAGCCTTATCAAAAAACAGCTGCTTAACAGCAATCTTTCTAAACTCATGCATATTGAGAATCCTTTATTTTCTGCTTAGCACTATGCAATTGCTGCTCTTGTTCTGTGAGATTCCTTCTGTTCTACAATACTTTAACATGTCAGTCCCTCTAAATAATTCTTGTTGCTTCTTAACCATATCTCTCTTATTGCCACCCTACTCAAACTCACCTTTAATTTTATCCCATACCCTAGCTATATTTTCAGAAAAATTTCTGTCTTCCCTAATAACTCCCAAATAATTTCCACTACCCATTCATTAAACTCCTCTCTTTTCAACAGATAGGTGGGAAAGCGTCAGTCTCTCATTTCATAACCCTTAATGTTTTAGTTATTATTAGCACGTGATCTGAAAGTTTTTGGACGCATATTAAAACTTTCAATTAAATGCACATGCTCCTGTGAAATGCAAGTTCTGTTTAGTCTAGCCTAGTCTTTGCATCTTGAAGAACATATAAATTCACTTCAAACTTCTACTACTGAATTTGCATCTTCCATGCCAAATATCTTCATAAATTTCTTCAAAAATCTACCCTTCTTTGTTATATTTTCCCTTCTGCACCTCCACAACACTTCTTCCTTGCTCCAAATCAAATTCCAGTCCCCACCCACAAGTAATACTCCCTGCTGAAAACTGATTTCTCCCAGAATTTTCTTAAACTCCATTATAGCAGTTATAGATGGAATATAAATACATACCAGTGCAATCCTCCTCCTTTGCCAGTAGCCCACCCCCACTAGTACTACATATCTACCATTATCTTTTTTATCCTCCTCTACAAGTATGCAGGAACAACAATGACACGTACCACCACGGCTGTCGTGAGGCAAACGAGTCACGTTAAAAAACAAATTCTTTAATCCAGGCAATAAAAAGTAGCATAATTCAAAGTTCTAGGGTGAATAAGCACTTTTGGTAAAAACCTTCTTCAGATCCTCACCCATTAATCAACAAATGTTCTTATAAAAAGTGGTAGCCAATCATCAAGAATCAGGAACAAGCTGGACCAATGAGCTTCTCAAACTGAATCAACCATTTAGTATATCAAGATGACCAATGAGAGACCATCAAACTATTTCTTCCAATCAGGGGCATGCCAGTCTCAAGTTCATTCAGAATCACAGTAGAACCAAACAACAGAAAACAGGAACAAGCTGGTCCAATTAACTAGTCATTCTGAACCAGCTACTTATAACAAAGGGACCAATCTTCTTTAATCAGGAAGCTTTTTTTGCCAATAAGAACCAAATCAAGACAATTCATAGTCAGGAAGCTTGTCTTCCAACAGAAATTAGACCTTGACTATTCATATTCATGTGAGGAAGAGCGCCAGTGAAAATACCCAGTAGAAGCAAAAGGTAACTAAGGAGCAAATTTACAATGCCCATGCTGACTTAGATGAAGGCCTTCCTGAATGATAGCATGATTTTTCTTTTCTATCAGTGAAGTGGCTCTTTCTTAGCAGAACTCTTTCCGATCAAGCGACTGTGCACAGTGACAGCTGCAACTAGCTGATCAAGAAAAGTATCTTCAAATGTAATTAAGGCAATATCTATTAGTAATTACAAGACCAAAGTAACCAATCAACCGTGGTCAAAAACACCTTCTTCTATGAAGGGAAAGGAAGTAAGACAACAGAATTCATAGCCCGAATATACTCAAGTCCACAATGTATTCAGCATGTTACATTATATCAATTGCAATCCTTGACAAGGCCTCTTGCTTTTAAAATGGGCTTAAGGGAGGTAACACCACTAAGACCAGGTGGGTGATTGGCTCAGAGTTCCATAATCCATTTAGTTTCTTGTAGTTCAGTGTTACGTATATCACCCCTTCTCAATTTCTCCCTTAGTGTACTTATGGCCATAAAATGAAAGTGACGTGTTTGTTGTTTTTAATATGCTCATATAAAGCACATTAGACAAGTGTTGTAGAATCTGTTCTTTGAAAGGTCTATTGATTTTGCCTACAGAGTAGGCTGGACAGGACATGCAAGTGGCTATGTAAACAATGCTGGCACTCTTACAAGTAGCTCTTCCACTTTTTTGTTATGTGTGGACAAGCCTTGCAAAAACCACATCTCCATGTCCCTTTCCGTGCATCAGATGCATCACTTGGATTTTGTCCACTACCAAAACCATCATTCTGACATAACAGCTTTTTTAAATTTTTTCTGCTCTTGTAAGAGAAACTGGGGGAATCACCCACTATGTTCCTGATTTCTGGATCAAAAATCAGAATCGGCCAATATTTCTTGATTATCTCACTTACACAGGCATTATCGGAGCTGTAGGTTAAAGTACAACTCAAACATTAGTTCGTTGTCTAGGCACAGTCATTACACTATTAGAATTTTGTGAGTAGTAGGGATGTCCCCTACTCTCCCTTAAATCCATTACTTCATTATGTTCCATATGCATTTTCTTCCTTTTGTAACCTCTTAGTGAAAACAGAGACTAATTTCTTCTGTTCATCCAAGTAATCATCATTGCATGTGCACAACTTGGACACTTGCATTACCTGGTTCTTGACTAGGTTGTGGAAGATGTGCCTTGGGTGCATGCTCATTTTATGTAACATATGATTGCGCCATGTGGGTTTTCTGAAAATGCTGGTGTCTATTCCTTTTGTGGCATCCAAGGTCAACCTTCCAGAAAATCAATAATTCTAGATGACACTTTCAGCTCAAACTCAAGGAAGTCAGTGGTATTTTCCAAGTGACCAAAGAATTTACGTAAACTGCATTAGTCCCCTTCCCAAACAAAAAAGATGTCATCCACAAAACGGTTATAAGAAACCAGCTGTGTGCTCCATGTATTTGGGTCTATCACCCATTCATTTTCCCATTGCACTAAGACCCAGTTAGAATAGCTATTAGTGCATGGGGTACCCATGGCAATGCCCCTTTCTTGCCAATAATACACATCTCCATAGATGAAAATATTATTCTCAAGAACTAGCTCTAATAGGCTACAAATGAGGGAGGTGTCAACATCACTTGCTCAGCCAAATTTTCTAATGCATTCAATACCAAATGCATTCGGTATTACAGTAAAGAGGCGGCGAATGTCCATGGTCACAAGTAGTAGGCCTTCATAATTAGTTCTAGTGCCCATCTCCTGATAAAGGCGGTTAAGGAACTGAGGTGCATCATGCAGTACTGTTCTAGCTTTAGGTAGCAGTTGCTTTAATTCATCCTCCACAAAGATAGAGAGTGGTTCTGTGATCCACCCTCTACCTGTGACTATCGGACGCAGAGGTGGATCTTGTTCGTTCTTGTGCATCTTTGGTAGACCACTTACAGTTGGAATTGTTGCATTCAAAACAAAGAAATTATACTGTTCCTGAGTAATACTTCAATTCATCAGTTTGTCATACAATATATCCTGCATTTCCTTGAGTTTTATCACAGGCTTGCTGTTTATTTTGTTATAGCTGTGTCTATCATTCAACATGCACTCCATCTTGCTCATATAATGGTCGCTGTTCATTACCACAATTGCTCCACCTTTATCAGCAGGTCTTATGACTATGTCCTTTCTTTTCATTAGATTAGTCAATGCCTGACGTTCTTCAGTACTTAAACTGCAAAAATGTTTAGGATAACAGCCTTGCCTCAATTCAGCAACCTCATCTTCACACAGACTAACAAAAGTGTTTACCACTGGATGAAAAAGAGGTACAAAAGTTCTAGATTTTTTATACTGCCTCCGTATCTTTTCACTTTGTTCATTATCATTACCAAAAATATATTTGAGTTTAATATTCCTTCCAAAACACTATGTCGGTGGTAAATTAATTTAATGGCGAATGGAGAGAGGGTATGAAAGACCGCCCTTTCGCTAAAACAGCTCATTCCATAGCAGTGAGGTCTGTATTAGAGATGTTAAAAACCAATGAATCTGTCTCAAACTCATCACTTAAGTGACTTACCTTTTCTTTCCCTCCCTGCTCATAGATCTTGGAGAGTGACCCTTTGTTCTGGATTAAAAAAGGGAGATTCTGATAAATAGGTAAATGAACAGTGCCTTCTTTGGGTCTTGTAGTTGATGCTGAGTTTAATTCCTCTATTACATCCTCTGATACAACCACATTACTTATTTTGTTGGTTGACAATTACGGCATACTTGGCGGATCAGTTCCTATTGTGGCACTATAGCTGTCAGGATTCTCTGACATCAAGTGGGTATAGCTAAATGTCTGCAGTCCAGTCTCTATAGTTACAATCTTAATGTCTTTTTCTGTAAGACGTGGCACTGAGTTGTTGTGGGAAGAGCCCTTTTTCCATGAATCAATATTGCTCATGTTACTGTTGGATCCTGTTTTTGGATTTCTTTTGTCAGTATGCTGACTGATTCTAAATCCTTTTTCACGGGAAGTGACACTGCCGTTGATATTTTTCTCCTTGGGCTATTCAGAAAGGTGGCCTGTCTTAATCTGTATGATCCCTTATTAGTTTTGGCTTTTTCACGTCTCTTAGTTAATTCACGTAAGAGTCCAGCTTTATCTGCAAGTTTTCAAATTTAATACAGGCTTCTGTTATATCCCTACTTTCGAAAAGTGTCCGTCTCTGATCAGATTGGCATCCTCTACTTCCTCTGGGTTAAAGAACTCTATTAGCAGTTTCATGCATCTAAAACTCGTCTCGATGTTAACAGCTTGACATTTAGCTAACAGAGTTGGGTAGGTATTGCCATAACTCTGCATACATGTTACATGCAATCCGCTTAGTATTATCTGATGGTACAGGCACGCTTCCATATGGAAGCATTGCCATTGTATGCGTTTGAATTTAAAAACTGCATTTTCAACTTCATAAAAAAATATGATCAAAGTCAGCCGTAATAGAGGAAGAGTGTGGTGTATTCACCTGTTCCAAGTCTAAATTTAGAGAAAGCAGTGGATTTGACAAACCTGCTGCTAAATCAGTGACTGTCCTAACCATTGGTTTGTTGGATGCCAAACCATCCTTCATGCTTAGCTCGACATTAGCAGATTCCACACTTGCCATGTGTAATGTAGAGCTCAAAAACAAAGCACATAAAAACAAAAAACACTACATTACCAAAAGGTAGTCTCAACAAGTAAAGAAAATGCAGAAACAAAGATGAGACGCATCACCAAGGCTGGCGTGAGATGAACACATCACGTTAAAAACTAAATTCTTTCATACGAACAATAAAAAGGAGCATAAAACAAAGTTCTAGGGTGGATAAACACTTTCGGTAAAAACCTTCTTCAAATTCTCACCAATTAACCAACAAATGTTCTCATAACAGTAGTAGTAGCCAATCATCTAAAACTGAATCAAACCATTTATCATATCAAGATGACCAATGAGAGACTATCAGAAACTATTTATTCTGATCAGGAGCATGCCAGTCCCAAGTTCATTCAGAATCACAGTAGTACCAATCAACAGAAAACAGGAACAAACTGGTCCAATTAACTAGTCATACTGAACCAGGTATTTAGCATAACAAAGGGACCAATTGCCTTTAATCAGGAAGCTTTTTCACCAAGAGGAACCAAGTCATGACTATTCACAGTCAGGAAGCTTGTCTTCCAATAGAAAGTAGACCTTGACTAGTCATATTCATGTGAGGAAAAGAGCCAGTGAAAACACCAAGCAGAGGTGAAAAGAAACCAAGGAGCAAAATACAATGCCCATGCTGACTTAGATGCAGACCTTCCTGAATGACAGCATGATTTTTCTTTTCGATCAGTGAAGTGGCTCTGTTTCTTAGCAGAACTCGGTTTTTCTGATCAAGTGACTGTGCACTACCTACTGGCGAAAAAGCTTCCTGATTAAAGACGATTGGTCCCTCTGTTATACTAAATAGCTGGTTCAGTATAACTACTTCATTGGACAGTACAGTTGTGTACACTTACCATAAATGTAGATGTTCAAGTGTATTCACTGTTGCAGTCATCACACTTAGGTCATCTGATTGGAGAAAGCCCTCAGTCGGCCTGAATATAAGAGTCATAGGATTTCTGTCTCGGATGCTGCTGCCTCATCCATGACGTCAGGTAGCAGGGGTATAAAACATGCAGCCGATGCAATTACATCAGTTTTTCTTGCCCCAGATGTTAGGAGCCCCCAAAATACGGAGCAATCAAATGGTGCGGAACACCTCCAGTAAAAAGTAAATAACATTTCCATAAGATATGGCCAAAAAAGAGGACAGGTAGAAAGTACAGAAAGACGGGACTGGAGGGAGGGTAACCAGGACTGCAACAGTTTATGGTAAGTGTGCACAACTGTACTATGTTCTTCATGTTTCACTGTTAGAAGTCATCACACTTGTGTTGATTCCCAAAGCTGAGGAAGGATGGAGGTAGTCAAGTAGTAGTAGGGCTGGCTAGCAGGCCTTGTAAGACTGGTGTGGCAAATCCAGCTCTGGATTTAGAAAAGATAGGTAAGTGGGAATGTTTGGTGAAGGTATGTACAGAATTTCAGGTTGCAGCTTCCAGGATGTCCCTGTTAGGGAATCTCCTGAGAAAACCTGTAAAGGTTGAGGTAGACCTAGTGGAATGAGGCCTGATCCCCTGTGAGGTAGGTTTTCCATGGTGTTTGTAGCAGAAATGGATGCAGTGTGCTATTTAGAAATGGTTTTGAAAGGGCCTTGCCCTCTACCCCTGTAGCAAAGCTGACTAGCAGCTGGTCAGATTTTCTGAAAGGTTTAGTCCTGTCAAGGTAGAACCTGAGCTGTATATGCATGTCAAAGGAGTGCAGGATCCTTTCCCCTTTATTCTGAGGATTAGGAAAAAAGGTTGGCAAATGGATGGATTGGTTTAAAGCCACACTGGATACCACCTTGGGCATAAAAGATGGGTTAGTCTTGAGGGAAACCCTGACCGCATGGAAGATAATGAAAGACTCCACAGCCATAAGGCCCTGTAACTCAGACACTCTTCTTGCTGAAGTGATTGCTAGCAGTAAGCCTGTTTTCCAAGAGAGGAATTTTAACTTTCCTGTAACAGCAGGTTCAAAAGGGGGAAGTGTGAGCTTCTCTAGTAGAAAGTTAAGGTCCCAGGCTGGAGTGGGAGCTCTCCTAGGGGGTCTTAAATTGTTAGCTCCTCGGGAACTGTTTGATCAGAGGGTGAGAGAAGAGAGGTGGGCTCAGTATTGTAATGAGCTGAGATGGCAGAGGCATGAATCTTAATTGATGAGAAGGATAGGCCTTTGTGGAGCAGGTCTGCCAAGTAATCTAGGATTTGAGGTAAAGAGGGCACGGCTGTGTCTTTCCCTTGAGACTGGCTCCAAGAACAGTATCTATTCCACTTTTCTGAAAAGGATTTCCTAGTACTGGGCCTCCTGGCCTCCAGGATAACATCTAGCACCTGTTTGCTGAGGGTTGCTGGTGATGTATTCAGGGAATAAGCCAGGCTGCCAGATTCAGAGTTTGCAGATGAGGATGCAAAATCTGTCCCTCCTGCTGGGACAGCAGAGAGGGGGTCTGCTGTAGGTGCCAAGGTAGCAATGCTGTCAGACTGCGTAGGAGTGGGTACACTAGTGCTGGCATGGCCAGTCTGGCGCAATAAGGATTGTCCTTGGCCTGTCCTGTTTGATCTTGAGGAGCACTTCTGGACAGAAGGACAGAGGGGGAAAGGCATAGATTGAGAGGTCTTCCCATGTGAAGGATAGGGCATCCACTTTCCAGGCTTGGCTATGGGGAATTCTGGTGCAAAATTTGTTTTGTTGATAGTTTTGGGGGGGGGGGGGGGGGACAGAGGTCCACCTCTGGTATCCCCCCCACCTGTGTATTACAAGTTTGAATGAGTTTGATTCCACTCATGTGGGTCCATTACATGTCTGCTCAAGTCGTATGCCAGTGAATTTTGTTTGCCTGGCAAGAATTGAGCTTGCAAGTGCACTTGGTTGTTTAAGGCTGTGCTCCACAGAGCCATGGCTAACCTGCAGAGTGGGTAGGAGTGAGTTCCCCCCTGCTTGTTTATGTACCACATAACTGTGGTGTTGTCTATCAGGAATTGTCCTGGTAGGATAACGTACTTGAAGGCCGTCAGTGCATTCTGTACAGCTAACATTTCTTTTTGAATGATATGCAGGTGAATTTGTCCTGGGCTCCATTTGCCTTTAATGCATTTGCCTGCCATGTAAGGCCCCCATGCACAATCTGTTGCGTCTGTTGTCAGAGTTTGGATGGCGGGGAGTTGTGAGAAACGGAGTCCCTTGTTGTGGTGGCAAGCCTCTGCCCACCAAAGGAACTCTGTCCTTAGGCAAAGAATAATAGGAATCACTGCTTCCAGGTCCTGGGAATGTTGACGCCAGAGACTTTTTAAGTACCACTGAAGTTTCCTCATATGCAGTCTTGCATATGGAATCAGTAGAATATATGAGGCCATGAACCCTAGGGCTTGCGGTATTTTTCTTGCAGATAGCTGTGTTTGGGTGGCCAGTAGTTTGATATAAATTGTCAAATAAACCTGCTTTTCTGGAGTGAGGAATGCCATCTGGGAAGGTGTGTGCAAGCTTGCTCCCAGGAATACAATCTTTTGGCTGGGTACCAGATGTGATTTATTTTCGTTGATGGTGTACCCCAGAGAAGTTAAGAGTCTCTTTACAAACGTCAGGTGCTGAAGTAGCAATTCCTGACTGTCCACCTGAATCAGGCAATCGTCCAAGCATGGGTAAATTTGAATATTTCTCTGCCTGCAGTAAGCAATCGCTGGAGCTAGGCACTTTATGAATATCCTGGGTGCAGTAGATATGCCAAAGGGAAGTGCAGAGAACTGATGCTGCATAGAGCCTGACCTTTACCGTAGATATTGTGAGCAAGATTCCCTTATGGGGATGTGCAAATAAGCTTCTGTTAAGTCTAGGGTGACTAGCCAGGAGCCCTTGGCTAGCAAGGAAGGAGCTGCTGGAGTGTAAGCATTTTGAATTTTGGTACCACCAGGAAGGTGTTTAGGGTTGACAGATCCAGAATAGGGCACCAAGAGTTCTCTTTCCTGGGCACTAGGAAGAGCCAGGAGTAGAAACCCTGTCCCCTTTGCTCTGTTGGCACAGGCTGAATAACCCTGATACTGAGAAGAGAAAGTACTTGCTTTTGGGCCTCTGTCCACTTGTTTGGAGAAAGGTCTGGCAATCTGCTTGGGGTTGGCAGACAGTGGAAACTGAATCTGTATTCCTGGGATACAATGTTTAAGACCCATAGGTCCTGGGTAATACACTCCTAGTTTTTTTCATGCAGGGTGAGTTTTCCTCCTAGGGGTGCAAGTACTTGGGCATGGCTGGGAAGGATTAGGGACAAGTCATTGTGAACTTTTTCCATAGGGGGGTGGCTTACCACTTCCAGTTTTTGAGGAGGGAGCACTCCATTGTTTAGATCTGTGCATACCTTGAGACTGTAGTCTGTGGTTTGTTGCCCCTGGGTTTGGGCTGAAAAGGTCTGGAAGGGACTGGAAAGGACCAGTTTTTAGAAGGGCAATGCCTACCGAATCTAGGTGGCCGTACCTGTAAGAAATCTAACAGTTTGCATGGATTTAGCCTTTTCCTCCATCTTTTTAAGAACTTCTTCTGATTTAGAGCCAACAAACATTCTTGGTTTAATGGAGCATCACGTAATTTTGCCTCGACATGGTCTGGCAAGATTTGTTCCTTCAGCTAAGTATGCCTTCTCAGAACAGACCCAGTGACAGCAGCCCTGCAAGATGCTTTAAGGCATCAAAACCACACTGCAAAGTATGTTTACCAACTTGGTTTGCAGAATGTATTAAATCTTGTAAGCCCTTATTTTCTGCACAATCAGGAATTAACAACATTTTTTGTTTAATTAGATCAATAATACTTCAACATGTGAAACACACAATTTAAAGCCCTGATGGCAAGAGTTGCAGAGGTATATACCTTCTTACCCCATCTGTCTAGAGCCCTAGAATGCGTGTCCGAAGGGGTAGGGTTTTTGGCTGTAGAAGCCTTAATACCTTTAGGTCCCTGGGAAATGGTCTCTGGATCCGCAGTGGGATTTTTATATAGACATTTGTGAGAGTCAGGTACTCTGTAGTATCTGTCAGGCTTTCTAGGAGCAGGTGGTAAAGTGTCAGGGGTAAGGCTGGATTCCATGAAGACATCATCTACAATATCCAGGACAGGGGGAATAAGCTAGAGGCTTATGCTGAGGCAAGTCTAAAAATTCCAAGTCCCTTTTTGGACTGTGGGTAGTCCTGGCATTCCCAGCAGAAATGCTCTCTTAGGGTATGCAAGGCTTCACCGAAAGAAAGGTCCTGGGGGGCTGAGGAAATTGAATCCTCTGCATCTGAATCCTCATAGGTAGATAAGGGTATGTCCTGGTAATCACAGGAGTCAAAGTCATCAGACCCATGGTCTGAAGAATCAGAAGGAAAATCCATTTTTGTCTTTTAGAGGGGGAAGGCTGGCTTCCCCTAATTAAAGTAATAAGGTCTTCAGCAATTCTAAACATTTGTTTGTGGCATGGGAGCTTGAGAATGTGCTTTGGTCGTCTGTTTCCTAGGCATAGTGCGAATTCTGGACCTGAGAAATTCAGGAGATTTAGTAATTAACGTAGTCGGTTTAATACAAACATCAGAAGGTTTGAATACACCCTCAGAAGCCGGTGCCTGCACAGCGGCTCAGGACCCATCCAAGGTCAAGACATCCGGAGGTTCCATAGTCGAAGAAGCATTTTGCGGCATGCCAGACTCCGAATGGGTCTCAGTAGAGGCCAGCGAATCTGCAGAAGTGGGTAACAGGGGCTGTGAAAGTGCCTCACTGAGTACCGGCGGACTGGCAACTAGCTTAACGGAAGTGTCGTTGGCAGTTTTGGACCTATGCGGTCTACCTATGCTTTTTTTCACAAGATCGGTAGTCGGATGGCTTACCAAAGCCATTTCGGAATACGGAGAATGAAAGCAAAAGAATTTACACAAAAATAGCCCGACAACGAATAGTTCGGGCGTTGAACAAGGCACAAAACCGACAGCGAGGCACGTCGTGATCTGGACCTAAACAGGTGACGATGCAGCAAGAATGAAAATCTTTGAGGTATTTGCTTTCCACGGGCAAGACAATTGTTAACTTTTTATGACATCGGTTAGAGCAAGGAAAAAGAATCCCCAATGGGGTACTTAGCTTTAGAAGACTTCAGGTTTGAAACTCGAAAAATGAAAATTTCATTTAGCTGCTGACCAGCATTTGCTAACTGCTTCTGCTTCGGGCTCCCGCGTGGCAAGAAAATCTGGTGTAATGGCGTCAGCTGCATGTTTTATACCCCTGAAGACCTGACGTCATGGATGAGTCGACAGCAACCAACGCAGAAATCCCAAGACTCTGGTATTCAGGCCAACTGAGGGCTACCTGCAGGCAGATAACCCAAGTGTGATGACTGCAACAGTGAAACACGAAGAACACTGGTTTGTTCCCCGTTTTCTGTTGATTGGTTATGCTTCGATTTTGAATGAACCTGAGTCTGACATGCTTCTGATTGGAAGAAATAGTTTCTGATAGTCTCTCATTGGTCATCTTGATATGCTAAAAGGTCGATTCAGTTTGAGAAGCTCATTGGTCAGGCTCGTTCCTGATTCTTGATAACTGGCTACTACTTCTTTTATAAGAACATTTGTTGGTTAATGGGGGAGGATCTGAAGAAGGTTTTTACCGAAAGCGCTTATCCACCCTAGAACTTTGTTTTATGACACTTTTTATTGTTCGTATTAAAGAATTTGTTTTTTAACATGACATATTCGTCTCACGACAGCCTTGGTAGTACATCTCATCTTTGTTCCTGCATTTTTTTTACTTGTTGAGACTACCTTTGGTAACGTAGCGCTTTTTGTTTTTATGTCCTCTACAAGTATTGGAGCTCCTGTTGCAATTAATATAAGTAACTCCTCTTTTCCTATGTCCCAGGTATTCTGATGAATAACCATCCTGAAAACCTTTCTTTACCAAATTCATGTTCAGTTCTTTCCAAATGCATCTCTTGTATCACAGCTTTTCGCATTCTACATTTTTAATATAGTTCACTCCTCTCTCTTTTTTGCATGCATTTAAAGATATCGAAAGGCTCATTATGTTAAAAAGATATTATTCACACCTTTTACTTATAACAAGTTTTTTTTAAGTATCTAGTTTCAGCTTTTGTATTACATGCACAAACTGTTTGGCAAGATGACCTTGTATACACTTGTTTCTTGTCGTATCCATCTCAGCCTATGTCACATCTTGCAAAACTTTTATTTATTGAAAGCTCCCAAAAATATACCCTCCCCCAAAAAAACTATTAATGCAATATTAACCCACAGAACTATCTACATCTTCAAATACTGAAGTTTTACTTTCCTAATAGGAATAATTGTCCCAAGCTAACACAGCCATACCCACTGACTTGCGTAACCTAAAAGGAAGGTGATCCATGCTAAGGTGCATGGGTACAGTCTGTGCTTCTACTAAATGCTGTCTGGTTTAGTCTTATTTTTATTGCTCTCCCAGAATGAGTAAACATTTGAATGCTTTCAGAAAACAACATCTCATAGCCATTGAAAGAAATCCATTAAAAGAAAGTACTCTGTTTTTATTGCTCTTTATCAGACTGTCTCCATGGAGACATGAGAATCACATACAGGGCTGCTTCTACAAATATTTATTTACTTATTTGCTACAGGAAAGCTTTATTACATTCAATGTTCTTTTTTATTTATTAGTTTTCTCTTAAAACTTGTTACTAGATAAAACCAAGAGCCTTAATTCAGTCATTCCACTTTGCAAAAATGAGAAAAACAACGTTTTCCTTGTATTACATTTTGAACTGACTATGTATTTATTTTACATTGTTCAGTTTTAAGAAATGTAATCACTGCAAAGAGAAAAGAAGGGAAAAAACAGGGGTATCTGTTTAGTATCCCCATTACTCTTGAAAATTGAGAACTACTTCACGGTATGCAGATATCCTGCACTATACAAATATTACTGTTAAGAATCAAAATTTGTTGTATTTACAGTTGCTCTTTCTTTCCTCTTCCCCCTCACATCCAAACACTGACATGAAGTAAGACATATGCTTTAGAGTCCCCTACAAATGTAACAGTCAAAACAAATCCAATATTTCCAAGTTTTCTTGTTCTGTTATGTTTCACAAATATAACTAATGCCTTATAATCCCACATTTGTCAATTTCAGAGTTGCTGCTTTTATTCCTGTTTATCTCCATCTCTCAAACCCAGTCTCTGCTTTCTTTTCAATGTACTCTTGGTTCTTCTAGTCAACTTGTGTGTTTTTTTTCTGTCCAAGCATTTTCTGTTGAAACACTGGAAAATGATTCACTGGCACAGTCTCTCTGTGGTCTGTTATCAGAAGAACAAGAAGCAGAATCTCTTTCACAGCTCAAGTTTTGTTGGACAAACTAAGTCCTCCTTAGCATGTTTTGCATCAAAAAATGTTTTTTTTCCTACAAGAAAGAATATTCTGAAGATAGATGACTATAGTAATTTGAATCTCATGCCTGCTTCTTGACATTCCCTGATCAGTGGACTAAAATTACTCACTGCTGACCACACAGAAGCAGAGTAATCATTTTCCAGAAACACACTGTCTCCCATTTTTAGTACTTTCTCCTTCTGTCACAGTTTTGTCAGAATCAACTCCTCCTGCTGGTAGGATTGCATCTTTACTATTAAAGGTCCAGGCTGCTTTCTCATGGCCAGGTTTGGAGCATATGCACAATGTGCCCTTTCAATTAAAAACTCCTGCTGTGTAATACCAGTCCAATCATAAAATTAATGCAGTCTGTTCCCTCTAGCTTCTCTCTTACAGCAGAAAATCTCATATTTTCCATGCATGCTGTGTCCTCTAATTCTATTACTTTTTTGAAACATCTCTTCTTGAGCAGTCTCATTCATCCAGCCTTTTCTTCATTTCAGTCTCCAATTTTTAGTTTTATCACCTCACCTGAATATCCGTTTAAAGCTTCTTCTATTTTCTCCATTCTTTTACTTGAGTTCATATACTCCATCAGTGTTTTATTTTAATCAACTCTCAGTACATATGACTTATTTTTTTCCTCTAGGTTTCTGGAAGTCACGTCTTGCATCAAAGCTGGAGCTTGCACTGCTTTTTGCTGAACAGCTGCAAAATTCTTCCCAGTTAGTTTTTCTCCTCACCTTCTGCGGTTGACTTTCTTTCAGGTTCTATGAATTTCTTTTATGCTGGCATCTAGGCAGGGCACTTACTAGCCAGTTGCTGAAATTTATCCAAAAATTATTTCATTGGCTCTCTCTCCTGAGTTTCTGTTTTCACAATGGGAGAGCCGAAATTAAGATGTTACTCGGTGTGCAGCCATCTTGGAAGTTGCAGTCTTTCTTGACTTGTTGGGAATCTAGTGTCTTCTAACAGAATATCATCCACATCACATTTAACACACCATTCCAATATCTCTATCCTTTCTGTGTTAATACTGTTCACATTTACTGAAAGTAATCTAAAGTCATTGCTTTTCCTTATTTTTACATTTAGGGGAAATATTTTTAAATTTTCATTTTCTTATTTTTGTCTCCTTCTCAAACTAAATATTTTTCCTGGGTTTATGTACAAATAACCTTTAACCTACAGAATCAGATTTTTCACTGGCTAGAACTAACAAAAAAACTAATATCAGTCCCTTCTCCTGGCCTATCTTCCTGCATGCACTCTCTCTCCTCATTTGTCGTCACCATATTTCTTCTTCTTTTACAGTTTCTTCATCAGTATCACCCTCACCCCAGCCTCTTGTTGTCCTTCCTCTTCCCTTTCCCCATTCTTTTTCATTATTTCCTGTTTGCTCTTGCCAATCCATCCAAAAGTATCCTTTTTTTTTTCTTTAACACAACCTGCAACCAGGAACACACATTCTTGCTGTATGCCCTTTCTCCCCACATTAGTTGCGTTGTACCTTGTCACACATTAATTAAATGGATAATGTCCCCACAAAAGAAACGATTTGAGCTGGTCAGCATATTGTAATGCCCCTCTATGACAAGCCACAAAAATAACGAAACTGGCAAGTGTTTCACTGTTTTTTTTTTTTCACATTTCAAGACCGCATCTAATCTCCACTCTGGGCAGCCACGGTGGTGCAGCAGTTATAGCGTTGCCACCTCACAGCAAGAGATTCTCTGGTTCGATTCTCGGCTGGGGTGCCTTCTGTGTGGAGTCTGCATGTCCTCCCTGTGGTCGCGTGGGTTTCCTCCGGGTGCTCCAGTTTCCTCCCACATCCCAAAAAGACATGCTGTAGGTGGATTGGACACTCTAAATTGGTCCTAGGCTTGAGTGTGTGCCTTCTGTGGAAGGTTGGGCGCCAGGCTGGCAACTCGACACTGTAAAACACCACTGCCAATCATGAGCGGACAGGTGATCCGCTGTGGCGACCCCTAACCAGGAAAAGCCGAAAGAAGAAGAATATACAATCTCCACTCTACATTCCACATATTTCTCTCCTCTCCAAAGTTCACTAAATTATCAAGTTTCAAAAAGAGACTGCATGCATTTTTAACATAGTACTCTTCCAGATCATCATTTCTAAACTATAAAGTTGCATTTCTTAAACATTTAAGTTACTGCCAGAAAACAAATTGTTCCACAAATATCCTCCTCTGTTACACAGTTGCAGAAATTTCAGTCCATCAGTCAAATGCTGAGTTACAAAAAGTCTATCCCAACATGTATAAAAGACAGAAATTCTTGAGCTTTAAAACCCCAAACAGTTACCAAATTGTCCTTGTATATCTATTATACTGTTAAATTGTTGTTCCTTTTCTCACAGCTGTTTCTTCCTTGCAAAAAACAGGTTTAGTTTGTTGCTGCTCCTTTTTGCCTGCTATCACTGCTGCCTAAGTTAGCTACTGCATTTATCCACTGCCAAAAAAAACACCTTCTCAGTTTTTTGCCGCTTTCCTCTTTTCAGTCACTGCTGCATAAGTTCTAACTGCTACATTCTTTTCTGCTACATCACATGGTTCCTTTTCCACATTGCCATCCTCAGCACTTCCAAAAACTTATCTGCCATCTCATTCCAAGAAACAGCAGAAATGTCACCTGGATCATCCTGCTCCATTACTTTTAACAGATCATCATCTGCACCACTTTAACATACTTGATTCATTCTCCATGGAGACAGCTAAACGTTACTCGTTTTTTTTAACATCCACCACACATGAATCTATCTGTATTCTCAAGTCCCATATGGAACATTTTTTTTCTCCAAATTACCACTTCCTACTTTCAAACTCTATATAGATTTTCTCTCCTCCTCCAAGCTGCTGCTTCTCTTAGGCCTCTTCCTTGCTACTGTAGGAGCCCTCCACCTAGCAACTCCAAAGAGTAGGGCATGTCACCGGATGCCCTGGCAAATTTACCCTGGTATTATCAATACCACCTCTGGTCTTTCCTGAATACCAACTACTATTCTAGTTAGACTAACTCAGTTAGCAAAGGAAAATTTTAAAAAATTAGGGGAATAGTATGTCTGATTTTCTAATCAGTTTTCTACGTAGGAAAAAGAACCTTGTGTTAGCTGTTAGAGAAAACATGATTTTGTGCACAACAGATAACGTTTACATCACTGGACTAGTTTGTGTGTTTTGAGGCAATGTACTAATTATTGATACACCTATTAAACAAGAGTGGTCAGAGTATGGAGCCATGGGGAACACCAGTGGAGAGTGGTAAAGCTGAGATGCTAAACTGCCATCCAACAGCTTGGGACCTGTCATACAGTAGCTCAGAAACTGGGAGAGACTGGAGTAAACAAATCAAGAGAGGCCAGCTGATAGAGCAGTTTAGCATGAAACAGTGTCAAAGGCTTTAAATAGGTCCAAAAATAGTCTATTAGTGTAGTAGTGGTACTGTGGTTTGGTCTAAAGTCATACTGAGGGGAAGAGAGGAGATTATTGGTAAGAATGTGGTTGAGTTGAGTTCAGAAAGTTGAAAATGGATGCATTTTTAAAATTTTTAACAGGGGAGAAAATACAGCTATGGGTATATAACTGAAAAGATCAATTTTATTCTTACCGTTGTGCAAAGGCAAGAAGAATGATTTCTTCCATAGGGAAAGACTCAGTATTGAACAGACTTGTTAAGATATTTTCATGCGAGTCACTCCATTATTGTTAATATTAATATACTCTATATTAGCAATGTGTAAAACGTCTGTATTACTAATGCTTATATTATTCTGTTAGACGTTTTTTCATACTTGTAACAGTGACTATATTCCGATGTGTCTACATGGTTCAAGCTGTAGCTGAAAAGGGTCCTCTGACCAGTTCATTTAACCAGGTAAAAAAAATAACAGAATGAAAAAGCTTCTGCAGCACATGATCCATTAGGGATGATAGGAATATTGGCATGAGTGACAAACATTTGACGGATGACAATCCCATCATGATAAAAATGCTTTTGCAGCCCTACCCATTCCTTTACACTCAGTCTACTTAAGACAACTACCTGTTGTTGTGTGTCTCTGTAGCTCATATTCGACCAAGAATGTCATGCAGAAGTCTGCACTGGGACGCTTGGTGGAAGTCATACTCTACTCAGTCAAGGGCTTGTACAATGCATCTACTTATTTTGGTACTGAGGGAGAAAGTTTCATTAATTTCCACTGTACCTATATTACTCCTTAATAACAGGCTCTCCACAGACATTTCTGGAGGGAGATAATGGCAGTAAAGACCAGACCAAAGTGAACTTCATAAGACTTAAATGTTCCTCCAAACTACAGTCAAGTCTGTGAGCAGCTGCACATAAGGAAGATTTTACTGTTACTTGTTTCAGAGAAAAGATACTCTTGACTCCTTCCAGGATGACAGGCAGAGAGGACGCTTCTCCACTAAGATAGGCATACTAATGCATGGATGATGTGCAAAAATCAAGCCACTGGTGTCAGGTGACAGGGGATGTTGCATGAAGATTCAACAGTAGCTGACAGCAGATGGTCTTAAGAGGAACAAGGCAGATGCTAACGTCAGGCTACATTACCTAAAGGTGCCCTCTCCCATGTCCATAAAGACGAGTCCCACCAGACCTCAAACTACAAGTCCCACCAGACCTCAAACTAATGCCTGAGGCTATGTAAGACCCAAGGGTCAACTGCATGGGAAGACCTGGTAAAATCGCTTCCCTTTCAGACATAAAGCTCTGCTAAATAATGGGAGTGTCTATGGAGAAAGGTCTTTGACAAGAGCAGCCACAGAGTTCGCTCTGAAGAATCCTATAGATCACTCATCAGCAGCAAACTGATCTTGTGTGTGTGCTGTTCAACCACTAGCTTGGCACAGCAAATGTCCCATGACACAGATGCCCCCCATGTACAGCTGGAGATTAACTTCTTCTGGGACCCTTGTGATTTGCCATACCAGACAATCCACTTAAAATCACCTTCTCTTGCTAATGACAAGGACATCTCCAGTGATCAGGTGGTCATTTTGGGGATGGACTTGCCTCCAAACAGTGTGTGACTGATATAATCTTTCCATTTCATCTTTTTTTTTTTTTTGCCTTCCACCAACGCTGATCCTCATTCTCTTCCCAAACTGACACTCTCAGAGCTAATGAACAGGATATAGTAATCTTGCAGGATTTGATAATGAGAACACAAATGGGAGAAAGAAATGCTCTAATCAGGGGATGGAACAAGCATGAATGCCATACAAATGCCACAGCACACTACTAAAGTTCAGTGTCAAAAAGTGGCTATTCAGGACTAGCAAAACTATGGAATATATCTCACTGGAATTTGGTTCCATGAGTAAGTTTATTATGGCACTACAAGTTGCAGTGGTTACGCCTTCTCAGGAATATGGAAGGGTTTCTGAAATCCTGGACAACAAAGAAGATTTCAGTGGTTGAAAAGAAACAAAGCAGGATGCGTAAAATGATAAAGTCACCGAGAGGGTTCAAGAATGCTTGAGTTGTTCAGACTAGAAGACAGAAGGAACAGAGATGATAAACAGGATAAGGACAAATATAAAGGTAAGGGGCAAAGTATGTAGAATGGAATTTAGAGGAAAGTTAAGAAATGGAAAAGGGAAATTTAGGAACAGGGATGATATGATATGGACACGTGCAATAAGCATAGTGGGTGGAATGCAATTTATGAGGAAGTAAAAAGATGGAAAGTGGAAATTTACTTTAAGGGTAAAGGAAGGATTTTTTGTGTGGAAAAGGTACTGGATATGTGAAATGCTTTACCTTCAATGACAGTGGATGGCTGGAATAAGGATATTTTTTAAATTACATTTGGATTAAAAGATCAGTCTCATATGGGGAATAGGATGGCATCTGGTATAACCTATTTACTACATTCAAGCAACTGCAACAGCACACAATGTTTACTTCACTGACTTTTTAGACATGCACACATTTAAGACCCTTATTTTTGTACTTGTGCTTCCTGAAATTAAGGAATGGATTTAGTTATGTTACAGGTTCACCTGCTACAAAAACACATTATAGAAAAGAGATTAACTAAAATATTTGTTCTTTTTCAGTCTCCCTACTTGGAAAAGTTAAATAAGTAGCATAAGAACAAATACAGAACCATAAGAATACTGTAGAAGAAAATAAAAAAAAAAATGTAATTTGACTGGGAACTAAATATGCAATCTCCATGTTGGCTTTGAAGTTAAAACTGCACTAAAGAAGGTACCAAGGAAATTCCACATTTAAGGAGATAGTTGCATGATATTACAAAATATGATAAGGAGCACCAACTGGACTGCTACACACCACAGTGGGACTTGGTATTCTTCTTGCTCCTATTTAAAGTGAGCCTTTATTTTAACTGATGCTAACTAAAAAGCCAATTTGTTCTAGCACTGAAAAAATTCCTAATCATAAATTCCTAGTTACAGGTCAGTTTCTAATACCTGGTAGCACCATTTGGTAAGAAACACAACTGTTACTGACAACAATGGCAAAAACTGGTGCCCAAAACACGGTAAATATAAAAGATGCTCCACTCACACAAATGGACGATAATCCCCCACTCAAGCTGTAGCACCAGCCCATGGTATACAGGGGGATAAAGCCCTGAGTGCACCTCAGGCAACCCAGCTAGTGACAAGGCACTGGAGGAAATGGAGTGGAGTGGCTGACAATGGATCATCCACTTTGGGGGTTAGGGAGGTGGCCTGCCTCAGTGTACTGGCAACACCTGTAAGAATGCAGATGAATCGTTACAGCATGAACAAACTAACATGCCCTGCTGCAAGCAGTATGCCACTTGGTCTGGAGGCTGTGCATACTCTACCCACATTAGCTATAACAGAGATGACAGGCTACTGAACTGGTGGGGATAGAACAGTCCACAGCATCTGCCGATAGGCTCACTCTCTAACCTCCATCTCTCACATCCACTGGGGAACAAACGAGTCAACTGGGTGCATGAAGGGGACTCCCCACCACAAAAACAGAATTTGTAGCACCTAACAAAGATGTATAACATCAGATCACAGGAAGTGGGAAGCAAGAAGTGATGTACTTCTTTTGTAACTCTCTGTGCAAAAAACAGAAGAAAAAAACTATGTATGTAAGTATGAAAAAGTACTCCATGAAGGAAATAAAAATGAATTTCTTGCATAAAACAGACAAGTAAAAAAAAAACAAAAAAAAAAAACAACGTGCACTGGACACCATTGAAGGACACCTTTCCTTGGCGGTATTTTTAGTTTTCTATTTTAACATGTGGCTTGGAGAAGCAGTTTTAATATTTTAAGGGAAAAAGAAGACATGGCAATAAATAATGTAATGTTGCAAAACTTTTAGTTATGTACTTACCATAACTTTAGATGTTTGGGATCCATCTCGCCTACATTCTGTACTGATGGGTTCGGAGCCGATCCTCGGCTCCGACTCGGCACGCTATACTATAGAGCGAAGTCTCTAATTGGCTGAGCTATTCCCTATCCCAGGATGCACCACCACCACTTCCCCAGATCTTGTTTGTCCGCACACATGCACACAGTCATAGACAGTTGAGATAACCTTGCCAGGTGTTTCAAGATGAAACGGCTAAACTGAACCGTCTGGTCTCTTCTGATCTCCAAGGCAGGGGGAAGGAGGGTGGGTTATTAGGAATGTAGGCGAGATGGATCCCAAACATCTAAAGTTATGGTAAGTACATAACTAAAAGATGTTATGTGATCCTATCTCGCCTACATTCTGTACTGATGGGACAGCGTCCCTAGCACCTGATTCCTGGGTGGCTCACCGGAAAACACTCCCGAGAACTGTGGAACCGAATGAAGCTCGCCCCCGAGATGCCACATCCAATTTGTAATGAGAAATGAAGGTGTGAGGAGAAGACCAGGTAGCCGCAGCACAAATGTCATTAATGGCAAGCTTGGAATGAAAGGCTGTCGAAGTAGCCATAGCCCTTGTAGAATGAGCTTTCACAGTGGTTGTAAGCTCTCTACTAGAAAGAAAGTAAATATGACTGATACAGTCTCTGATCCACTTGGCAATGGTGACCTTCGTGACGGCTTTGCCCAATTTATTGTCCGAAAAGGACACAAACTGATCTGTTTTCCGTGTTTGGTGCGTCCTATCTAAGTAGAAATGCAACTGCCTGTGAACATCCAATGAATGGAAGATGTATTCCGCTTTGAGTAGTTTGGGAAGAAAACTGGGAGTTCCAATGACTGTTGAAGACAAAAACTAGAACAAACTTTGGGAACAAAGGATGGATTAGGCCTGAGGGATACTCTATTCCTTATGAAAAACCAGGTACGGCGGTTTGACACACAGCTTGAAGTTCCGAAACTCTTCTGGCTGATGTAATTGCCACCAAAAAGGCAGTCTTCCAAGAAAGAAATTTCAAGTCACAAGTTGCTGCCGGTTCGAAGGGGGAAGAGGTCAAAGCACCTAATATGAAATTAAGATCCCACGGTGGAGTTGGATGAGAAATCGGAGGTCGTAGCAGCCCAGCACCTTTCATGAAGGCTTTACACAACGTATTGCTCATCAAAGGTGGGTCTATACTTTCATGAAAATTAGAAATAGCTGCTAATTGAACTTTGATGGTAGATACCGAAGAACCTTGATTGAATAAGGAAGCTAAAAATTTTAAAACTTCAGACACCAGGGTAGTAATGGGATCCAATCCCCGGAGTTGGGCCCAAATGGCGAATCTCTTCCATTTGCTGTTATACATTTTTTTAGTGGAATTCTTGTGGGCCGAGGACAAGATATGTATAACTTCCGAGTCCAAAATCTGGTTCCTGACTATGGTCGGAAGTGGAGGAGCCAAGCTGTTAACCTCAATGAGTGAAGGGACTGATGCAGCTGTCCCGACTGGTGAATCAAGAGATCTGGAACCTGGTCCAGGAACCATGGACCGTCCAGTGCGTATTTCTGAAGAAAAGGCAGCCAGACTTGACGAGGCCAGTATGGGACAACTAAAATCATCTTGCACTGCAAGTGAATCGCCTTCTGGATCACCCTGGGAAGTAGGGGAACCAGTGGAAAGGCATACAGTAGGGCCAAGCTTGGACTAGGGCGTCCTTGGGAAACCCCCCCAGAACTGGGGTGAGAGAAAAGAACTGTAGACATTTCGTGTTGAGGGGAGTTGCAAAGAGGTCACAACAAGGAGTTCCCCATCTTCTGAAGATCTGAGCTGCCACTCTGTCGTTCAGAGACCACTCGTGCGGGGAGAGAATAGTTCTGCTTAGCCTGTCGGCTATCACATTGGATTTCTCTGGAATGTGTGTTGCTACCAGGAAACGGTTGGTTGTAACAGCCCAATCCCATACTCTCATGGCCTCTCTGCAAAGGGGGTAGGACCTGGTCCCTCCCTGCTTGTTCAGGTACCAGACTACTGACATGTTGTCGGACTGAACGGCAATGATGCCCTGGGGGAGGTAACTGTGTAGTGCTTGTTGAGACAGAAGCACCGCCCTCATTTCCAGTATGTTGATGTGTAGGGAACTCTCGTCGGGGTGCCACTTGCCTTGGACTGACCTGCCCAGGTAATGTCCCCCCCACCCCGTTTGGGAGGCGTCCATAGTCTAAGTGGCCACTGGAGGTGGAGGAACGAAGGGTCGCCCCTGATCCAGGTTGGAGGAAAGAAGCCACCAACGGAGGTCCTGTTTGCACGTCTCCGTGATCATAATGAGGTGACAGAGGGAGATCCTGATAAGACCACTGGACTGACAGGAGCCACTGGAGAATCCTCATGTGCAATCTTGCTAAGGGAACTAGGAGAACAGTAGCCGACAAGGAACCTAACAGTTGTAGGACCATCCTTGCTGGGGCTCGGCGTTTGAAGAGCAATGCTCGGACTTGAGATTGTAATTTTTCTATCCTCTCTGTAGGGAGATAGACCCACATTTGCTTTGAGTCCATCTCTACTCCGATAAACCGTATGCGTTGAGATGGCAGCAACACGGACTTTGCCCAATTGAAGGTGATTCCTAGGGAGTCGCCTAGAGAAATAGTGGCTGCTAGATTTTGCAAGAGTAGACGCCTGGAGGTGGCAGTTAGGAGCCAGTCGTCTAGATATGGAAACACCTGGAATCCTAGACTTCTCAGGTGAGCAGTCACCACTGCCAAACATTTGGTGAACACCCTGGGGGCTGTGGTGAGACCAAAGGGCAGTGCACGGAACTGGAAATGACTGTCTCCCAGGATGAAGTGCAAGTGTCTCCTGGACGCCTGATCTATCAGGATGTGATAATAGGCATCCTTGAGATCTATGGAGCACATCCAAACACCTTTCTCCAGCAGCGGGAGAATGGATTGTAAAGTGACCATCCGGAACTTGGACTTCTTGACAGAACGGTTGAGCTTGCTGAGATCCAAGATGGGCCTCATGTCCCCGGTCTTTTTTGGCACCAAAAAGAATTTTGAGTAAGTCCCTAATCCAGTCTGGTCTTCGGGGACCGGTTGGATGACTCCTTTTTGAAGCAGCTTTGAAATTTCGAAGGCTGCGAGATCCCGTTGACTGGGTGGTGGGTCCGGGATTTTCCGGTATGGTGGGTGGGCTGCGAAAAGGGGATGTTGTAACCTCCGGCAATGATTCGGAGCACCCATCGGTCCTGGGTGATATTCTCCCAGGCCTTTAGGTGCCTCTAAAAACGACCCCCGACTGGCTCCGGAGCAGCGCAGTCGGGCAATCCTTCAGGAATGCTGAAGGTTGAGGAGCCACGAAAGGACTCGCGGTCTCCAGTGTTGCGGGGGCCCCTGCCGCCTCTGGGGCGGCATCTTCCTGAAAAATTTCCCCCTCCTCTGCCTCTAGAAGGGGGATCATCCTGCTGTGAGGGGTAAGTCCTCTGAGATTTGCGGAACCACATTTTCCCCCCTCTTCTAGCCTTGGGATAAGGCCGGAAGGGGGTGGAAAACCGTGCCCCTACGGCAGTCAAAGTCTTACCCTCTTGTTCACAGCGGGTCAAGGTGTCCTTTACCTTGGGTCCAAACAAGGAGGACCCATCAAAGGGGGCGTCGGCAAAGGAAGACTTGAAGGCCTCCGCAAAATGACACAGGCGGAGCCAGGCCTGTCTCCGTAGAGCAACACCTGTACCCGCCGCTCTACTCGCCCCCTCGGCCGGATATGAAATGAGCCTCATGGACGAGTTTGATATAGATGACAGGATAGCCAAATGAGAGCTAACCGTCTGGGCCAACTGCTCAGGTAGGTTACCAGAGAAGGTATCCGACAGGTCCTTGACCAGATCCCTCTGAAGTCTGGTGAAGTGCGTAAGGTAATTCAGAGACCTTAAATTAAAGGCCGCTGAAGTAAGGGTGCGCTTCCCGTACCGATCCATACTCCTGGACTCTCTATTAGGAGGGTGGACGGACGTTGAAGCCTCTGCCACATCTTGCTGGGTAGCAGATGCCACCACCAGGGCATCTACGGCCACGCCTTTGGATAAGAATTCCTTTTCTGGGGGGGGGGGGGGGGGCAGCATGAAAAAAATTTATTCGGGCGAGCTGGCACCGGTTCCACAGAATCCGAGTGCTCCCATGCCCTTCGTGAGATCAAATCCAGGAGCTCATCGAAGGGCGGAGACACCCAGGAAGTGGAAGGCTGAGCCCCGAAGGCCTTGAGGAATACCGACTCCTCAGCAGAAGGGGGTTTGGATTGCCAGTCGCCTCGTTGTTTGAGGATTTCCAAGATGTCCACAAAGGAGACATCGTCCGATGACGACTTGGGGGACCCGTCCGAGTCATCGAGGTCGGTGTCTGAGGTGAGAGACTCATCAGGCGAGTCGACGTGCTTCCTCTTACACTGTCTCTTCCTGGGAGGTTCCTCCGAAAAAGCTTTGGAAGGACCCCCAGGAAGGGAGGAATCCCCAATGGGGGTGACCTCAGGCTCCGGGGCTCCGCTGTCCTGAGACAGGGGGACAACAAAGGAACAAGTCTCCATGCCAAAGGAAGGTGCCGGAGAGATGGTGGAGGTAGCCAAGGAAGATTTGGCTAAAGCACTCCTCATGGCCATGAAGGCCGGACCCCCAGAGTCCTGGGACGGTCCGACCCCAGAGGCCACAACAGTAGAGGGCACTCCCGCAGCCGAAGCACCGAGAGAGGGGCTCGGAACCGAAAGCATCGGACCCGAAACTTCACCCCCGGGGCTGACCGAGGAGGTCTGTGTACCGAACTCCAACCCGAAGGTCGGGGTTGGAGTAAGGGTCGGAGCCGACCCGAAAACCTCCACTGGCTCCACCAGCACCGACTCCAACGGTGCCTAGGCTGTTGGAGGAGGAACCAAAACAACAGGGTGGACTATCTGCTCCGGAGCCGACTGGGCTGGAGCCGATACTAACTTTTGAAAGACTGGAGACTGAAACAGCCTTTGAAGTACCCTGTCAATATCCGAATCGGACATCCTCGAGGACCGAGAAGAGACCGATCAGGCCCGAGTTGACTTCTCCGCCGGTTCCGAAAGACTGGGGGACCAGCTCCGAATAGTCTCAAGTATTATCGGCGCCGAGGGAGATTCCACCAGTACAGCAATTTCCCTCGGAGCCGACGGGGACTTCGGCGCCGAAGTAAAAGAGTCTGAGAGTGTGCAACGTTTCTCGGCTCCGAAATCATTGGAGCCGAAGAAGGTGACCCACCTCTCGATGCTCGAGCTCTCGGCTCCGAGGACAGAGGAGTCGAGGCTGGAGGCACAGAGGCAGACCGTTCCGACCTCGGCTCTGAAGTCCGTGGAGCCGACGGAGAAGCCTGCCTTGATTTCTTAGCTGTCGGCTCCGACGGACTGGTCGGAGCCGAAGACGACTTCTTCCTGGAGGGAGAGGGGGAAGAAGATAAAGCCTCCTCAAAGGAAGGGGAGATCATCCCTTTCAGTATCAATTTGTTTTTCCTCTCTTGGAGGACACGGGAGGAAAAAGCGTGGCATACACTACACGACTCCTGAAGGTGCTTAGGCCCTAAGCAGTAAACACAGAGAGAGTGATCATCAGTTATCGACATTTTGTACCCACACTTGGTACATTTTTTAAAACCCGAAGGTCTGTGCTCCTTCAACATCACTAACAAGCAACCAAAAACCAACTAGGGACAAAATAAACACACAAGCCAAATCCCTCTAACTTAAGCAGGATAGACTGTAACTACGCTCTGACAGAGCGCGAGGGCAAGGCCCCTCCAACTAAAACGGGACCTCAGGAAAAAAATACCACACAAAACAATTGCAACAATTCTATAACGATTTCTTTAAAAAAAAAAAAGAAAGGCCTGAACAAATCCAAAGAAGAGTGCGAGGGAACCCCCACCAGTTAAAGCGAGAACCTAACGCCAAGAAAAAAACACACAACTTTTTTACAGCAAAACACTCAACAAGTGATAAGTAGCTGTTAAAACAGCTTTTGGGTGAAAAATTAGAGAATTTCTGACAGAAAACTTGTCAGTAAAGAGTACTTAGCCCAGCCAAGTCGAGACCACATCTATTGCTGTCAAGTGGCAAACGAGATCTGGGGAAGTGGTGGTGGTGCATCCTGGGATAGGGAATAGCTCAGCCAATTAGAGACTTCGCTCTATAATATAGCGTGCCGAGTCGGAGCCGAGGATTGGCTCCGAACCCATCAGTACAGAATGTAGGCGAGATAGGATCACAACATCAGCAGTTAGAATACTTAGTATAAACTGTGCATGCTGCTTTAATAAAACAGGCAGAATTACCATTATTGTCATTCAGAATTATTTGCTCTCCAGTATCCGCAAATAAGTCATACGGTGAAACATAATACTTGAGGTTCATTAGGTGTCCTGTTGGAAGAAATTAAAAAGAAATTAGAATTCCACAGGAGAGTGGCTGTGTTGTGCATGTAGGTATCTTACAATTTTACAACTGCAGCATCTCCCTACTTTGCATTAATGATGAGCATTACACAAAAGCATACTTTTTTGTTTTAATCATTTGACAGCAAGGTAAATGACCTTTAACTAGCTCCAGCTAGGTAACTGATCTCTAACTACCTCAGAACCCGAAAGGGGGGGGGGGGCAGAAAAAGTGGAAAAGTATGACTAAAATAAGGGAAAAAATCTCAGGTTATTATTTAACACCAAACAGACAACACAACCATTAAAACAAGCCACATCTCTAAAAACAATCAGCAGTAATAAACAGTAGAAAATCATGAATTTCATCTGGCATAAACAGAACACGAAGACATTTAAATCAGCATCAATGTTTCTCGGAAGATCCTCTGACTTGAGTACAGCAAATGCTCCATACGTTTATTAAAAAAAAAAAGTCTACAAATGACTGTATTTTGCAGTGTCTCCATCCTTAAAAATCGGTCTTTGGATAACAGAGAAACATTACATCATCCCTGTGATCAAAGAAATGAAAATCTGTGGGGAATCAAGTTTTTGATATGTGGAAGTTATACTACAGGTAATCAATACGACAATAAGCAAAGAGACTTTCGCTTAAAATCAACCCACAGAAGTCAGAATTTACCAAAATCTAGTCAAATTAATAGGCCTTAAAAAAAAAAACAAAATCACACTTATGGTAATAGTGTGTGTGTGTGTGTGTGTGTGTGTGTGTGTGTGTGTGCGTGTGCGTGTGCGTGTGCGTGTGTGTGTGTGTGTGTGTTGGGGAGGAATCCACACTCTTCTTTGCACTTTAATGAGTAGACATTTTCTTTTTTTTTAAACTGAGAAAGTGCAGTTGGGGAAAACCTTACCATAACAGTAGAGGCCCTTCTCTTCACTGTTGCAGTATTCTTTACTAAAGGGATTCCCTGCTAAAGTTAGTCCAACATCTAGCCAGTATACCAAAGCCATAGTTTTTTATAGATGTCATATGTCACATGTATGCTCCCAGCTCTAGGTGAAGGGCACAAAGGTAACGTACAGATGTACATACCTCAGAAAAAAGTAGCCTCAGGAGGAACTACAGTCTTAGAAAGGAGTAGGAACATGTGCACCCAAAACAAAAAAAAGGAAAAAGAGTAGGTTCATAGGTTGGTACTAGGCTATCGGCCCTAGGACCTATACAAGCCTAGCCATAACAATTCCCTGGCTATTTCTTCCCAGAATATTTACTTCGCTGGTCCCCTGTCTAGCAGGGTGATGGACATGATCCCCGGGGTGAATTTCCCATCTCCCATCCAATCGTCAAGGTTCCTTTTGAATAGGGCCAAAGAGGGGCTCTGCTTCAGAGTAAGTCATCTCTGGGTCAGGAACCTATCCCTCCAGCATGTTTTGTTCATTGTGATGACCAGATTTAGATCCCTGGAGCATGTGGCGATGAGGGATTGGGATTTCCTTAAGTGAGGCATATCCAACAGCGCTGGGTTTGACATGGCCGTGTATGTTAAGCAGAGATCGCCTCTGAGTAGGCGATATGTGACAGAGTATAGCTGGAGTTTTTTTTTTTTTTTTTTTTTTTTTTTTAAGACCGTCAGCACAGGGCATCTGCTTTAGGCCTGTGATTCTTTTAGTGAGGTATTTCTGTGACCTTTCCAGCTGTTGCAGTTGTATTGTGAGGTACATACCAAATGGGGCGTTGTACTCAATAATTGGTCTAATGAGGGATGAGTACAGTGGGACAATGACCTCCTTTTTTTATGGATGCAAAGGTTTTAGCGATGAGGTGTGCCACACAGAAGGATTTGCCTGACTGTTGTGGCGATGTGGTTATCCAAGGTGAGACCACTGTCCACCTGTGTCCCCAAGTCCCTTATCACACTTTCGGTGTTTAGTGTACTGCCACTTATGTGGTAATGCATGGGTACATGTTTTTTTCCCAAAGGGGATAAAGTACAGTTTTGTACCTACCATAAATGTAGATGTCCGATAGGTATGCAACTGCAGTCCTGACATATGGGTTGTCCTGCCTCAGGCAGCCCTTCGGTCGGCCGGATTCCAAAGTCTGGGTCTGGCGTCGGCTGATGTCGCCCCTTCAGTGTTTCTTGCCCCAGATACCAGGTGCCCTCTAAGGAAGGCTAAATTTTGAAAATAGAGAAAAAATTCCAGACAAGTAAAACATAAAAACAAATGCACCATAAAAGATTACCCCAGGTAGCTAAAATGAGGGGTAGAAACCCAAAAGAATACCACAGAGGGGTAGAAGGGAGGGAAAACCTGACTGCAGTTGCATACCTACCGGACATCTACATTTATGGTAGGTACAAAACTGTACTATGTCCTTCAAGGATGCAACTGCAGTCCTGACATATGGGTTGAATACCATAGCCAACCTGGGGATGGTAGGAACTAAGACAAAGATGGTGTAGCTAAAATGCCCTGCAGGACTGCAGAAGCAAATCCTTCTCTGGATCTGGAATATAAAGGCAGGTTATAATGTTTGGAGAATGTATGCACGGAGCTCCATGTAGCAGCTTCTAAAATGTCCTTTGTTGCCACTCCTCTTAAAAAGGCTGTGGAGGTGGCTGTAGCTCTGGTGGAATGTGACCTGATGTCAGCTGGCACAGTTTTTCCATGAAAAGAGTAGCAGAATCGAATGCAGTTTCCAATCCATTTAGAAATTGTCTGTTTGGAAATTGCTTTTCCCTGCAATCCAACAGCGTAAGCTACAAAAAGCTGGTCAGATTTTCTGAAAGACTTTATTCTGTCCAAGTAGTAGCACAACTGTATGTGTATGTCCAAGGAGTGCAGAAGTCTCTCTCCTTTATTTTGAGGATTGGGGAAGAAGGTAGGCAGGTGAATAGCTTGATTCAGGGACACCCTGGATACCACCTTTGGCATGAATGACGGACTGGTTCTCAAAGAAACTCTGTCCTGATGAAAAATGAGAAATGGTTGTATTGCCATAAGGGCCTGTAGCTCAGAGACTCTTCTTGCTGAGGTTACTGCCAGAAGGAAAGCTGTCTTCCAAGATGGAAATTGCAACTCTGAAAATGCTGCTGGTTCAAAGGGAGGAGGAGTTAATTTTTCCAGCATGAAGTTGAGGTCCCATGCAGGCACTGGTGGTTTCCTTGGAGGGTTGATGTTCTTTATACCTCTTAGAAACTGTCTTAGCAATGGGTGAGAAAATATAGGCGGATCAGTGTTCTATTTGGCAGATATTGCTGAAGCATGTATTTTTATGGAAGAATATGAAAGGCCATTGTGGAGCATTTCAGCCAAATATTCTAGAATCTGTGGAATGCTCATCACTGTTGGGTCTCTACCCTTTTTGCTGTTCCAGATAAGAAATCTCTTCCATTTTGCTGAGTATGTTTTTCTAGTGGAAGGTCTGCGCGCCTCCAGGATGATCTCTTTTACCCTTTTGGAAAGTGTATCCTGAGGAATAGTCATGGAATCTTCCAGGCTGTCAGCTTCAATGTTTTCAAGCTGGGGTGTAGTGTCCTGTAATTGTGTTGTGTCAGAAGAAGTGGCCATAGAGGAAGGAGCCACGGATTGGTGTGTGCCAAGCTCCGTAGCAGTGGGCACCAGTGTTGTCTTGGCCAGTCTGGAGCTATCAGTATGACTTTCGGTTGCTCTGTCTTGATCTTTAGTAACACTTTGGTTATCAAAGGAAGAGGTGGGAAGGCATATAGTGTTAGAGAGTTCCAACTGAAGGAGAGAGCGTCCACCTTCCATGCTTGAGGATGGTATGTCCTTGTGCAAAACTTTTTCAGATGGTGATTGAGGTGGGAGGCAAAAAGATCTATGTCTGGCCTTCCCCATGCTTGAGTTATTTGTAAGAAAATGTCTGGATGCAACATCCATTCGTGTGGATCCATGATGTTTCTGCTTAGGCTGTCCGCCAGAACATTGTCCTTCCCTGGTACAAACTGGGATTGTAGCTCTATTTTCAGTTGTAGGGAAATATCCCAGAGATTCATTGCCAGTCTGCAAAGAGGGTAGGAATGGGTACCTCCTTGCTTGTTTATGTACCACATAACTGTGGTATTGTCTGTCTTTATTAGTAGATGGCCCTGATGCATGAACTTTTCGAAGGCCTTGATTGCATGTATCACTGCCAGCATTTCTTTTTGGTTGATGTGCAGGTGCTTTTCTTTTTGTGTCCATTGTCCTTGAATGCATCTGCCCTCCATGTGCGCCCCCCCCCCCCCATCCATGGTCTGAGGCGTCTGTTGTTATGGTTTGACTTGTATGTGGCTTGCTGAAAGGCAGACCTTTGTTTGACTGACTTGCTTGCGCCCACCACAGAAATTCCTTTTGAAGGCATGGAATGAGTGGGATCAATACTTCCATGCTGTGGCTGTGTTGAGACCATAGACTTTTTAGATACCATTGTAGTTTCCTCATATGCAGCCTTGCGTGTGGAATCAGAAGAATGCAAGATGCCATGAAACCCAGGGCCTGCAGGATTTTCCTTGCAGTCATCTGGGTGTGTGTTGCCAGTTTTTTGAAGTATTCTGGTAATTGTTTTTGTTTTTCTTTTGTCAGAAATGCCATCTGGGTGTTTGTGTCCAGTGTGGCACCCAGGAAAGGTATTTGTTGGGATGGTACGAGACTTGATTTCTGAATATTGACTGTATCCCAAGGCCTGCAGTAGGTGAATGACATAGTCCAAGTTTTTTAACAAGGCTTGTTCGCTGTCCGCTTGTATAAGGCAGTCGTCCAGGTAAGGGTATATTTGTATCCCCTGAAGTCTGCAATGTGCAATTACTGATGCCAGGCATTTCGTGAACACTCTGGGCGCAGTAGATAAGCCAAAGGGCAATGCTGAGAATTGATAATGCTCTGAGCCTGCAAGAAATCTGAGGTATCTTCTGCAACTTTGTCTGATTGGGACATGCAGGTATGCCTCTTTGAGGTCCAGAGTTACCAGCCAAGACCCCTTGCCCAGCATGGGAAGGAGTTGCTGTAAAGTCAGCATTTTGAATTTTGGCACAATAAGTATTCAGTGTGGACAAGTCCAGAATGGGTCTCCACTGGTTTTCTTTTCTTGGGACAAGGAACAGTCTTGAAAAAATCCTTGGCCTTGTTCTGCAGAAGGAACCTTTTCTATTGCTCTTATCTGAAGTAGGTTTGTTATTTGCTTGAGTGCCTCTGCCCTTTGATTTGGTGGCAGGTTTGGCCTGGCATGCCTTGTTGGTAGTGTATGAAAATGGAATCTGTATCCTTTGTCTATTATGTCCAGTATCCATTTGTCCTTTGTAATATTGTGCCAATTTTGTGAGAATAAAGATAATTTTCCGCCCAAAGGTGCTTCTAATTGAGCCCTGGATGGCGGAGTCAAAGTCAAGCCATTGAGATTGTCCCTGTGGAGCAGTGGGAGGTCCTGCCCCACCTCTCTGGTTCGGAGGCTGCCATTGACGTTCTCTATAGGAGCCTCGAGTTTGCCCTCTACCTCTGCCACGTCTGTTTTTGCCTCTTTGAAATTTGTCCGTGTCTGGAAAGGACCAATGCTTAGAAGGCCAATTCCTGCTGAATCTTGGAGGCTGTACCTGGAGGAAATCTTTGACTGCACTGATTTTGCCTTTTCCTCTATTTTCTTTAAAACCTCTTGTGCAGTAGCACCAAATAGCTTATGTCTCTAGTGGTGCGTCCAAAAGCTTAATTTTCACATGGTCTGGCAACGTTTGTTCCTTTAACCAAGCATGTCTGCGTATGACCGCACCTGTCATTGCTGCTCTACATGAAGCTTCCAATGCATCATATCCACACTGAAGGAAATGGTTGCTAACCTGTTGAGTATTATGAACCACATCCTGTAACCCCTTTCTATCTAATGGTTCAGGGGAAGCCAATTTCTTTTGCAAGTCATCCAACATGTATTCCTGATACTGAATCATATGAAATTGACAATTTAATGCTCACATAGAAAGGGTGGAAGATGTATATACTTTCTTGCCCCACCTTTCTAAAGCCCTAGAATCTCTTTCCGAAGGAAGTGGATTCTTAGCAGTAGTGGAGGAAACCCCTTTAAGCCCCTGAGAAATAGTTTCAGGGTCAGCAGTATGGCCCTTGTACAGAAATTGATGTGTGTCTGGGACCCTGTAGTACCTGTCTGGCTTGACAAGGAGCAGGGGGGGGGGGGGGGAGTCAGGGGAAACACTAGATTCCAAGTACACATCATCTAAAACATTTAAAACTGGGGGAATAGCTAAGGGTCTATGCTGAGGTAGCTTTAAAAATTCCCTTAACCTTTTCCTAGAATCTGAGTATTCTTGGCCTTGCCATTTGAAGTGTTCCCTCATGGAATGAAGCGTTTCTCCAAAGGAAAACTCCTCAGGAGGAGAAGCAGAGGGAATGGATTCCTCCGCATGTGCAGAATCACCTGAGGCCTCATCGGAGGACTGGGGATCTACCTTCTCAACCCTAGGCCTCTTGACAGAAGGCGGCTGAGAGCCTCTCTCTGGATGTGGCTGGGAACCCCTAATTAAAGAAATGAGGTCCTCAGCTAAACTTAAAATTTGAGAACCTGAAGTGGATCCCAGAGAAACAGATCTTGGAGGGAGAGACTTAGCCTGTTTGGCAGCCTTAGCACGTGTGTAGGCCTTAATGGACAGACAATGAAGGCCTGGCAGCCCCACGTGCTGGAGTAGTCTTATCCACTGAAATGGTTTGAGGAATATCCTGGGCTTCGGTCTCAGAGGGGAGAACAGAAACTGGCACCGAGCTGGCCTCCGGTACTGAAGTAACCGGTGGGGCGGTGTCGTCGGTCTGTAGCAGTTGTGAAACCGGCTCAGAAGAGACTGAGACACTCGCGGTAGGCCTAAGCGTGGTGTCGGTCGAGACCGCGGACCGCGCGTGTCAGTCCTTATCCTTCCGTTTTTTAGGTAAATGTGCTGTCGGAAGCTCCGACGTCATGTTATAACAGAAACCTTCCCCAAAATAATCCTGTGCAAACTCTGACCGACGCCTAAGAGTGCGTTTATTGAAAGAAGCACAAGCTGTACAGGCCGAGACGTTGTGTTCTGGGCCTAGGCAGGGTAAGCAGTAAGAGTGAAAATCCTTATGAGGTATTTGTTTCCCACAAGTTAAACAATTATTAACTTTTACAGTTTTATCTGACATCGGCTGAGGCAAGAAAAGGTCCCCAATGGGGTATTTAGCTTTTTTGAAGACTTCAGTAGCTGAAAACACAGGAGCTGGTCGACCAGCACTTGCAAACTGCTTCTGCTTCGGGCGCCACGCGGCAAGAAAGACTTAAGATGGCGTCGGCTGACACTTTTATACCCCAAGCACTCTGACGTCGGGGAAGGGGCAACATCAGCCGACGCCAGACCCAGACTTTGGAATCCGGCCGACCGAAGGGCTGCCTGAGGCAGGACAACCCATATGTCAGGACTGCAGTTGCATCCTTGAAGGACATCTATACATTTCTTGGCATTGAGCTTGAGCCCATGGCTTTGGCACCAAGCATCTGTTTCTGTAACGCTCTTTTGCAAACTATCCACATCATTTGGGGATTCAATAATAGCTCCCAGTTTGCAGTCATCTGTGAACTTTGTTAGCCAGAGTCCCTTAGTGCTGGCCTCTACTTCAGGGAAGTAGATGCCAAACAACAGCGGTCCCAGGACTGAACCCGGAGGTATTCCACTTGTTACTTGTCTGGAGCTGGATTTGGAGTCGGCAACTTTTACAGTGTGGTTATTGTCAGTAAGCCAGTTGGCAACCCATCGAGTGATGTAGGGATTAATGCCCAGCTTAGTAAATTTATTTATGATTCCAGAGTGGGGAATGCTGTCAAAGGCCTTGGCAAGGTCCAGATAGGCTGTGTGGACGGTCTTACCCTTGTCCAGGACTCTGGAGAATGATTCAAAGAAGTTAATCAGGTTGAGGAGACCAGATCAGCCCTTCAGAAACCAAACTGGGTGGGGTCCAGTGTTTGAAGTTTGCCAATGTCTGTTTAATAGTTCTATGATAATGTGTTCCATGGCTTTGCAGATCAGGCTCGTCAGATTGATGGGACAATACTTCCCAGGATTCAAGGTGGACCCCCACCTTGTGGAGTGGGATAACTGCAGCTGTGCGCCACTCATTGGGCACGAAGCCTGAGGTGAGGCTATGATTAAACATGACACTTAGGTGAGGTGCCAGTTCATTTTGTAGTTCATGAAGTACACAGCCCATGATGTTGTCTGGTCCCATGGATGCTGTATTCTTAGCTTTGCAGAGAAAGTTTTTTACCTGTGTGGCCGTGATTACTGGAATTCGGCAATCTTCTGGTATTGAGAGAGATGGGCCATTTAGGAGGCAAGAGGGAGGTGAAGTTGGCACAATCTGCCAGAATATTTGCAATATCCTTGGGATCAGTATATTTAATGCCTTTCTGTTGTAGCTCAGAGCAGATCTGAGCATTGCTATTTAGATTCTTGACATAACTATAGAATGGTTTTGTGGCTGTCCTTGGAATCTTTGGCAATTTTATATTCGTAACTAGCTTTGGAGGATTTTATGAGGGATCTCATCTTTTTACTGAGGCTGGCAAGAGTTTTATTGCATCCTGAAATTTTCCTCTTTTCTACAACAGTTTTCTTCCTTCTGTTATATAGTTTGTTAATGGCAGGGGACCACCAGATTGGCTTCCTTTTTTTTTTTTTTTTTTTTTTTTGGAGGAGAGCACCTTGATTCTATTTGGAATGGTGTGATTCATGCACGAGTGGATGTGCACACACAGTGCCTTAGTGTAGGATTCAGGATTCAAACTTTCAGTTTCAGTCTTCATGGGTGTCGTGAAGTCGGTCACTCCTGACTAGCAGCATGAACTTAGCTTTAGAGAAGTTTTTTTATGGAGGTTTCCCTACTAGGGGGTGGGATGTGGACGTCAAGGGTGATTAGCTTATGGTCAGGCCTGACCAACGAGGGGGTGACCACTGGTGTGCAGCATCGATCTCCCATGTTGGTAATTACCAGGTCTAGGATATTTGAGCTCCTGGTGGGACTATGATTAGTTAAATCCAGGGCATTGGAATTTATAAATTCCAAGAACCATTGGGCAAAGTTGTTGGAAAATGAGTAGTTTTCCCAATTAATGGCAGGGTAGTTGAAATAACCCAGTATTAGGGTGTTTGGTTGTATCTTAATATTTTCCAGCATGTTTAGAAAGGTGTAGTGAGAATCTTGGGGCATGGTGGGGGATCTGTAGCAAGCTACAATTTGGATTGCAGTCTTACCTAGTGTTAGTTGCACCTGTAGAATTTCGGATGCATTGTGTTGGGCAACTAGCCTGGAGGTGTGAATATCCTTGGTGAATATGGACACTCATCCACCTTTAGTGTATCGGTCCTGGTTTGGTGGCCGAAAAGTGTGGTAAGAGTTGTAGCCTCTGGAGCCTTGAACCAGGTCTCAGTTACTGCACAGATATCGATGTTCTCCATTTTTAGGAGTGGCTCCAGAGAGTGCATTTTGAGGTATAGACTTCTAGCATTGAGTAGCATTACCTTCAGATTTTGCATGCTTGTATCTGTTACGGCAGTGGGAAGGAGGAGGGAGCAAATACTGCAATAGTAAAAAGAAGGACATCTACTGCTATGGTAAGATTTTACACAACTGTACTATGTCCTACCATATCATCAATGCAGTATTCTTTACTAAAGGAAAGTACAAAAGCATTCAAGAAGAAACTTGGGAGGAGGAAGGTGCAAATGAGCCCTCAAGAAAACCATGCAGGACAGCTCTTGCAAAGCCAGCTCTTGTTCTAGAAACAAAATCCAACTTATTAAGTTTAGTGAAGTCATGGAGAGAGGTCCAAGAAGCAGCCTGAAAGATGGAATTGGTATCCAATCCTTTGAAAAAAGCCCCAAAAGAAGCCACAACCCTGGAAGAATGAGCCCTTACAGAAGCAGAAAGACATTAAGAAGCAGCAAAGTGAAATGGCCTCAGAGATCCAGTAGGCAATGGTTTCTTTAGGAACAGCCAAACTTGGAGATCTGGAATGAAAAAAAGTTACTCAGACTTGCAAATGTCTTTAGTCTTATCCAAATAATATCTTAGCCTTTGCAAATCAAAGGTGTGAATAATCTTTTCATTAGCAGACAGCAGATAAGGGGGAAAGGAGGGTAAATTAAGAGACAATTCATTAATAAAAGGATTAGCACAAAGAGAAATCTTGTCCCTATGAAAAAGTCAAAAAGGAGGAACAGGCATAAGAGCCTGCAGGTCAGACATTTCTTAGCTGATGTAAGGGCCAAGAGAAGAACAGTCTTCAATGTATAATGCTGTAAAGAGGCTGAAGCTGCAGGCTCAAAAGGAGCCTGGCTCAAATTTTCAAGGTCAAAATTAAAGGTCCTAGGAAGGTGGAATATGCTTCTGATATGAAAGTCAACTAAGAAATTGCTTGACCTCAAACCTACAGGCCATAGGAGCAGTTAATGGCAGACAATTAGAAATAGCAGAAAGGTAAGCTTTTAACAGAATAATATGCTAACCTAGCACTGAGCAATTCACAGAAATAAGACAGAACCACAAGGATCTCCACAGAAAATGTAGCCTTATTAGGAGAAAGGCACCAAACAGAAAATCTCTTCCATTTGGACATCTAGGATTTCCTGGTAGCGGGCCTCCTGGAGAATCCTAAGCACATCCTCAGGAAAAAAGGTGCCTAAAAGGGATCAAAACCCTATCACCCACAATGTCAGGTAAAGAGTGGACAAGTGAAAATGGATGAGAGACCCCTTGTCTTGTGTGAGAAGGTCCACCCCTGTGAGGTAACTTGTGGTGATTGCTCTTGGCTAGATGCAGAAGAGGAGGGAGCCAATGCTGTCTCGGCCAAAAGGGGGGTCACCAACTAGATTTTGGAGGAGTCCTGCTCCATCTTCTGCAAGACCCTAGGAATCAGAGGAATGGGAGGGATGGCATAGATAAACACCCCCTTCCAAGAAAAAAAATAGTGTCTCCTCCTTCCAGGTCAGAGGACTTTGGACACTGGTACAAAAAAGAGGAACTTGCCTGTTCAAAGCGGAGGCAAAAAGATCTACCACAGGAGTACCCCACTGATGGACAATGTCCAGAAATACATCTCTGAAGCTTCCATTCATGAGCCTGTGTTATGGACCTGCTCAGAGAGTCTGCCACCATGTTCTGTTCTGAAGGAATATATACAAGTCTGAAGAGTCACTTGATACTGGATAACTAGATCCCAAACTTAAAGAGCAAGTCTGCAAAAAAAAAAAAAAAATAGGACCGTATCTCCCTTGCTTATTGATGTTATCATATTACTGTGGTATTGTCTGTAAAGATTTTGAGTCTCCCTGGAAGAAAGAAAATGAAAGGTCTGAAGGGCAAAAAGGAGTGCTTTCATCTCCTTGACAATGATATGATCTGACCTCTATTGATGAGGCCAGAGACTCTGGAACCTGAGCAGACCAAAAAAGGCTCCCCATCCCATGTCTGAGGCATTTGAAAAAGGTTCCTGAATGGGAACTGGGGGCTGAAAATGAAGACACGTGTTGAGAGAAAGCTGATGAATCCACCACTGAAGCTCTAATTTGAGGCATGAACGAAAAAGGGACTGGAAGATCTAGAGAATGACAGTGTTGAGCCATACTGACTTTAGGAACCACTGTAGTTTTTCTCATATGGAGCCTGGCTAGAGGTACCACAGGAGTGGAAGAGGCCACGAATCCTAGAGCTCTGAGAAACTCTCTGGCTATAACTGAAACCTAAGGAAGAAGTGAGTGAAAAAAGGTAATTAGATAAGGAGCCTTGGGAAGAGGCAAGGAGGCCAGCATAGGGATGGGCCTGGAGCCTGCAACTGAGAAACATATGATCCGGAGAAGGAACCAGATCAGATTTCTGGAAATTGTAAACTCCAGACTTTTCAAATGACAAACAGTATAGTTAAGGTGTTGAAGCAAGGTCTTGGGGGAGGAAGATTGATTGAGGAGGACATCCAAATAAGGAAAGATTTGAACTCTCATCCTGCAAAAAGCAATCACAGGAGCAAGACATTCGGTGGAAACGCTTGGGGAAGTAGAAAGGGCAAAGCAGAGAAAGTACAGTTGTGTACACTTACCATAAATATAGATGTTTGAGTGTATTCACTGTTGCGGTCATCACCTGTGGGGTATTCCTGCTGTGGTAGCTCTCGGCTGGCCGAATACCAAAGTCAATGGTTTTGTGTGCTGGCTGCTGTCAGGTCAAGTGATATAAAGCAAGGCAGCCGACATCATTACATTAGTTTTTCTTGACCTAACCCATCAGAAGCACAAAGAAAATGAGAGAAGTGGTCCTGGTGGCTAAAAAGACACATTGGAAGGATTGTGTCCCCCTAGGGGAAGATGTTAAATGGGGGATGGAGGGAGGGAAACTAAGACTGCAACACTGAATACACTTGAACTTCTACATTTATGGTAAGTGTACACGACTGTACTATCTTCTTCGTGTTCCACTGTTACAGTCATCACCTGTGGGAGGATCCCCAAAGCTGAGGAAAAGGGTGGAAGGATAGGATGAGTCCTAGGCATGGGTCAGGAGGCCCTGCAAAATTGCAGCGGCAAACCCTGCCCTAGACTTAGATAAAGATAGGTCCATAATGCTTTGTAAAGGTATGGACAGAGGTCCAGGTGGCTGCTTCCAAGATGTCCCTGGTAGGTACTCCTCTGAGGAAGGCAGTGGAAGTGGAGGTTGCCCTAGTGGAGTGGGTATGGATAGACTTAGGGATGTGTTTCTCATGTAGTCTGTAGCAAAAATGGATACAGTGTGAAATCCATTTGGAAATGGTTTGTTTGGAGATGGGCTTCCCCTCTGCCCCTGGGGAAAAGCTTACAAGCAGCTGGTCTGTTTTTCTGAATGGCTTAGTATAGTCCAGACAGCATCAGAGTTGTTTGTGCACGTCTAGTGAGTGCAGAATTCCTTCCCCCTTGTTTTAAGGGTTGGGAAAGAAGGTGGGAAGGTGCATGGCCTGGTTACGGGTCACATCAGATACCACCTTGGGTATTAAAGGAGGGGTTAAGTCCTCAGGGAGATTCCGTCTGCATGGAAAATTATGAAGGGCTCAACTGCCATGAGAGCTTAAAGTTCCGAGACCCTTCTGGCTGAAATGATACCTAGTAGGAAGGCAGTCTTCCAAAAGAGGTATTTCAATTCTTTTGAAGTGGCAGGTTCGAAAGGAGGTAAGGTTAGTGTCTCAAACATAATTCAGGTCCCAGGGTGGTGTAGGAGGCATGATATTAGAAACCCCTCTGAGGAATTGCTTAATCAAAGGATGAGAGAAGAGGGGTAGAGATCTGAATTATAATGGGCAGAGATGGCAGAGGCATGGATTTTAATAGAGGAGAAAGAGAGGCCAATATTGAGCAACTCTGCTAGGTAATCCACGATGAGAGGGATGGAAGGTTTGGAGGTACTGCCCCCCTTTTGTTTCCAGGAGCAGAATCTTCCATTTTCCTGCATATGATTTTCATGTGCTGGGCCTTCTGGCCTCTGTGATGATGTCCAGGGCCTGTTTGCTTAACAGGGAATCCTTGTTAGTTTTTAGTGTATAAGCCAAGGTGAAAGTTTAAGAGTCTGTACGTCTGGGTGCAGTACCTTCCCCCTCTCCTGGGTCAAAAGGTCTGACATCAGGGGAAGCAGCTTTGGGGAATGTAAGGTCAGACTGGGTAATAAGGGGTACCAATGCTGTCTGGGCCAATCTGGTGCAATAAGGATGGCCTTTGGTCTCTCCTCTCTTATTTTGATCAGAACCTTGGGAATAAGGGGCAGGGGAGGGTATGCGTACACAAAGAAGGAGCTCCAGGGGAAAGTCAAGGCATCCACCTTCCATGCTAGGAGGTTATACTCCCTGGTACAGAACTTGTGCAGCTGGTGGTGGAGGTGCGAGGCAAAGATGTCCACTTCTGGGGTCCACCACTCCAGGATGATTTGCAGAAAGATTTCTCTGTGGAGCTGCCATTCATGGGGGTCAGATAAGTTTCTGCTTAGGTGATCCGCCAGTGTGTTGTTGATCCCTGGTAAGTATTGGGCAATTAGGTGTAGCCCCATGTAGGTGGCTGTAAGCCAGTGATTCATGGCTAACCTGCAGGGGAGGATTAAGACTGGGTCCCCCCTGCTTGCTGATGTACCACATTACTGTGGTGCTGTGTTATTATAAGGACCACCCCTGGCCTGAGATGGAGTTGAAAGGAAGTCAGAGCCTTTTGCACTGCCATCATTTCTTGCTGGTTGATGTGCAAGTGAAGTTGCTGGGCATTCCAAAGAACTTGGGTACACCTGCCTGCTAGGTGAGCACCCCAAGCAATGTCTGAGGCGTCGGTGGTGATGGTCTGGCCAGAAGGGCAGAGGATGAAGGGAAGACCCTTGTTCATGGCACAGGCCTCTGCCCATAGAAATTCGGCCCTTATACAAGGGATCAGAGGGAGAGTGCTGACACCAAAGGTTAAGTACCACTGAAGTTTTCTCATGTGAAGCCTGGTGAGAGGGATGAGAAGGATGCAAGATGCCATGTATCCCAGGACTTGCAGGAACTTCCTTGCAGTCAGGTGACTTCTGGAAGCCAGCTGGGTTGAGTAAAGAGGCAGGAAGCTCTGCTTTTCTGGGGATAGGAAGGCCATTTGAGTTGCCGTGTCTAGCGCAGCTCCCAGGAAAACAATTTTCCTGGTGGCGTTTTGTTGATTTTTTTTTCTCGATGATGAACCCTAGGGAAGTAAGGAGTGATTTCACAAAGAGAAGGTCCTGGAGCAACTTTTCTTTGCAATCTGTCAGAATGAGGCAGTAATCCAAGTAAGGGTAACTCTGTATATTTCTCTGTCTGCAGAATGCTATAGCCGGGGACAAACATTTGGTGAATACTCTTGGAGCAGTAGATAAGCCAAAGGGCAGTACAGAAAGTGTTGATAGACTGCTTTGAAGTGGAGGACTTTTCTGCACGATTCTCTGATGGGGATGTGGAGGTAGGCATCTTTTAGGTCTAGTGTCACACGCCAGGCATTTTAGGTAGGAGCTGCTGCGAGGTTAGTATTTTGAATCTGGGGACCACAAGGAGGTGTTCAGATTGGATAGATCCAGGATGGGGCACAAAGTGCCCTCTTTTCTGGGAACAAGGAATAGTCTGGAGTAAAAACCTTTCCCTGTCTGATCAGCAGGGACAAGTTCTACTGCCCCCTGGGATATTACAGTTTGGACATGTCTCAATGTCGCTGCCCACTGGTTTGGGAGGAGGTCTGGGTACCCTCTTGGACTAGGGAGTTCGCTGAAGAAGAATCTGTATCCGAGAGAAATTATTTTTTTTAAGACCCATTGGTCCTTGGTTATAGAGACCTAACTGTCCTTGAAAAGGGTGATCTTCCTCCTAGTTTTTGATTAGTGAAAGGAGGGCAGAGGGGGAGGGGAAGTCACTGTGAGAGCTTGCTATAGAAGCTTGGCCTAGAACTCCCAGCCTTAGAGATGGAAGTGGTCCATTGTTTGCTTCTTTGCTGGCCCTGGGATAGGGGCCTGGATGGCCAGTCCCTGCGGAGCTTACCTTGACCCCGTGTGCGAGGTGCAGGGAAGGCCCAGTGCTCAGAGGAAAAGTTCCTGCTGAATCTAGGAGGTTGAACTTGAAAGGAATCTTTTACAGTTTGCATAGATTTTGCTTCGTCTTCCATCTTTTTAAGCATCTCTTCTGCTTTTTCCCCAAACAGGCGCGCCTTTTCTAGGGGTGCATCAATAATTTTAGACTTGACATGATCAGGGAGAGGTTGGTCCTTCAGCCATACATGTCTTCTTATAACAGATCCTGTCACTGCTGCCCTGCTAGAGGCTTCTAGGGCGTCACATCCACATTGTAATGAGTGTCTGGCCATTTGACAAGCAGAGTGTAGTAATTCTGCCAGCTCTTTTGAGTTGGCGTCATCAGGAGAGGTAGCAATCTTCTGTTTTAATTGTTCCAAAGTGTGCTGTTGATATTTTAACATATGGAACTGATAATTAAGTGCTCTGACAGCTAAAGATGCAGAGGTGTATACTTTCTTTCCCCATCTGTTCAGATCCCTGGAGTCTTTGTCAGAAGGAAGATGATTCTTGGCAGAACTAGTCTTTGCTCCTTTGGGTCCCTATGTAATGACCTCTGAGTTTGCAGCAGGATTCCTGTACAGGTATTTGTGAGAATCCGGTACTCTGTAGTACCTGTCAGGTTTAGTTGGAGCAAGGAAGCATGCATCAGGGGCTAAGCTGGATTCATGGAAAGTATCATCCACCACTTCTGAAATAGGTGGGATGGCCAGGGGTCTGTGCTGGGGCAGGTCCAGAAACTCTCCAAGTTGTTTCTTTGACTGTGGGAAGTCTTAAGATTCCCACTGAAAATGCTCCCTGAGGGAGTGAAGGGATTCCCCAAAGCAGAGGTCCTCTGGAGGTGAGGCAGAAGGGATGGATTCCTCTGCATCTGAATCCTCAAAACAGTTAAAGGATGTTGTTCCTCTTCAAAAGCAGAATAATCAGATTCCTCAGACTCTTGGCCTGTCAATTTCTGGAGAAGGATGCCTTTTCCTTTTTGTAGTGGGGGCCTGAGTACCTTGGATAAGGAAGATGAGATCCTCCGCCATTTTAAGCATTTGAGCTTGGGGTGGGGGAGCAGTAGCACGACGGTGGCTAGAAGCAAATTTCCTAGGAGTGGCCTGGCTTCTAGGCCTGAGAGAATCCGTCGGTCTCTGAGAAGCTAGTCAGAAGCGAAGAAGTCTTTTTGTCTAGAATCTGTAGTGTGAAAGGCCTCCTCAGAAGCCAGTACCTGCGTTGTGGCTCCGGACCCAACAGAGGCAGAGAGAGCCAAAGGCTTGGAAGACTAAGTAGATTTCTGTAGCATACCAGACTCCAAAAGGGTCTTGGCGGGGCCTGCGTACAAAGCAAGTCAGGCATCAGGGGCTGCAAAAGTGCCTCACTGAATTCCGGAGAACTGACTACTTGCGGTAGCATCGTCAGAAGGCTTAGCCTTGAGTGGCCTGTCTCTATCTTTATCCCTACATTTTTTCGGAATGTCAGATTGTTTGTTGACAGATGCCATATTGGAAATCGAAGACTGAACACGAAAATAATGGTCTACAAAAAGAGCTCTACAGCGAACTGTTCTCGCATTAAAGAGGGCACAGAACCAGCAATGAGGGACGTCGTGGTCTGGGCCTAAAAGTGATGCAGTAAGAATGAAAGTCTTGGTGTGAGATCTGCTTTCCACAGGCGAGACAATTTGGCTTTAGACGTTTTCTGCTGAAATTCAACTTCGGATAGCGACCGACTGGCACTCCTGCGAACTGCTTCTGCTATGGGCTCAATGGCAAGAAAGACTGATGTAATGACGTTGGCTGCCTTGCTTTATAGCACCAACGACCTGATGTCAGACTACAGGCCATGGCAGCCAGCGCACAAAAACACTGACTCTGGTATTCGGGCCATCCAAGGGCTACCACAGCAGGGATACCCCACAGGTAATGACTGCAACAGTGCAAAAAGAACATCTGGAAATGCAAGGAAGAAACAAGCACAAAAGCTTCCTGAAAAGGTGATAGAGGGATCTGAAAATAAGCATCCATGAGATCCAGACAGTCCAGGAAAGCCTGGGGCAGACGACGATGCAGGGTCTGAAGGTATAACATCTGGAAGAAAGAGATCTTGAGTGTTGAGCTGAGAGAGGTCCAGAATGGGTCTCCAGGTGCCTTCTTTCCTGGGAACATGAAGCATTCTGAAGTAAAAACCTTTCCCCTCCTGGGAAGGGGGAACAGCTTGAATGGTGCGAGAGACAGGCCCTGAAATAGTTCTCAAAGAAAGAAAGGCATTCCTGAGGAGGTTGAGAAATGCTGAGGAAGGGATTTCCATGCCATGAGGTATCCCTGGCAGATGATGGACAGAACTCAAGAGTCTTAAGTGATCCTTAACCAAATGGGAAGGGGCAAGGAAAGACGAAGAGATAAAGGAACCTGACTGAGGAAACTGGATAATAGACCGTCACAGATGGAACCTGGTTTATCCTGAAAGTAGGTTTCTAGGAAATAGGAGTCTGAGTAGATTTAGTAGGAGGAACCCATCTAGAACCCTTTTTACCTATGGGGGAGGGCAAGGTTTTCTGTAAACAAAAGCAGATTTACAGGGACAACTTTGGAATAGGAGAAACAAAAATAAGCTTCAATTTCTGTAAGACCCTCCCCTTATCCTGCGGAGACTTAATCTCATCAACCGCAGAACCAACAGGGTCTTACTATCAAGAGGAGTATCCAACACTTTAGCCTTAATGCAAGCAGGCAAAGGGTGAACAAAGCCAAAAGTAGCATCTCAAAACAGAATCAAAAGCAGCAGCCCTAGAAAAAGCATCAGCTGCATCAAAACTAATTTAATAAAGTGGTGGGCTACTTGAGAAGTGCAGCCTAGTAAAGAAAGGGCAGAGGTCTTCCCTTCAGAATCAGTAAGGTCAGAGATAGCCTGGGAAGCCTGAGAAAGAAGGGCTAAAGTATACCTTGTCATATGGGTCTGTCAATTAATAGCTTGAAATGTCAAAGTGGCAGCAGTACAGAATTTCTTGCCTAGCCGTTCCATGACCCTACTGTCCTTGTCTAAAGGAAGTAGATTAGTAGAAGGCAAAAGCTTAGAGGGCTTTGTCAGAAGCAACAGACACCACAGAGGGGTAAGCAGAGGGACATTTGTAGAGAAACTTGGTCATCAGGCACCTTGTAAAATCTGTCGGGTTTCTTACGAGCCAGAGGCTGACAGTCTAGGGCCACAGACACAGCAGAAAAGGTATCTAAAAGGGCAGCCAAGACAGGTGGTAGAGCAAAGGGCTTAATGTCATAATACACCTTCTGAATATTAGAAACCCGAGAGTAGTCTCATTTAAAGTATTCCATCATACCAAAAAAAGTACCTCCAAGAGCGTGTCCGGGCTAATACAGTCTTCCTCTTCAGAACTATAATCCAAAGGAGAAGGCATCTGAGAAGAATATGCCAAAGACCCTTTCCCAGAATCCAACTCCTCAGAGAAGTCCTTCTCTCTGGGCCACTTAAGTGGAGTAGAGGGGCCAAGGGAGAGCAGGCACAGAAACTCCTTCTGTTGGCTTCAAATGCCATCAATGCATTAAACTCCTGGGTAAAATCCTGTCATTCACACTAGGGATTTTTAGGAGCAGAAGAAATATGTTTAGCTATTTGTTTCTACCTTTCAGGGACATTTGCCCTAAACACCCAAGAAGGTTCAAGACCCTTGCCTACATGCAATTAAGGTAGTAAGAATCTCTTCCTGAACAAGTATCTGAGGAATCCCCCTCAGAAATGATCAGCTGAGGTTCCCCCTCAACATGTAGAACAAACATCTGCAGAGCCTCAGAGGACGTGTGAGAAGACGGATCCATGCCGGCATCCAATACGGTAGCAGCACAGGAATCCAGTGCAACAACCAGGCGATCCTCTGAGCCTTTACCAGCCTCAAGAGAGATGTCCAGGGGAGGTGGGACAGCAATCCAAATCAGATCAGACTCTGCTGGCCTTTTTCTTGGCAAGCTGTTGACCTTTGGGATGGGGGAATTCTGCCATCACACCTTGTGCCAACAATTTAAGACACTGATTCTCCAGGTAAATGGACAAGGAGGAGAGACTACTACATAGGGTCTTAGGGACAAATGCGTGGTAGATAGAACACTGTGTATGGCCATGAGAAGCATCCAAACAAAACAGACACTGCTCATGATCTGTATGGGGAATCTGCCTCCCACATTGACAATGTCCCTTTCTGAATGATATGCAAACCCAAAAGAAAGAAAACAGATAAGAAATCCTAACGGACTTATCTGAAATGTGGCTCGGTATAGAAGCAACAGCATTCAGACTGACATTCAATGATGGTGTTTGCACTGGCAGCAAATAAGTTCTGAGGTATGACATCACCTTTATGCCCTACACCTACAACAGGGAGCCTACATTTGACGTACGACGTCTATAAAAACTTAAGGTTTTAGTATACTGCCCGGATGTTGGGCTACCCTTGGTAGGGGATCCCTTTAGTAAAGAATACTGCAAAAGTGATAACATCTTGTTTCCCAAAAATCTAACCTGACAGAAGTGTTAAAGAAAGTTTAATGTAAGTGCTTCAATAAGCTGTACAAGTACAATTACCTTGTGTAAGGGGACAGCAGTAACAATGAAGTAATTTGGTAGAAACAAATATGAAGCGCAAGAACCAGAATAAATGGAAAAAGATTCATAGGAAGTTATTAGGCCAATGTCCCTAGGGCCCTTACAAGCCTAGCCAACTTCTACCCTTATTTCCATGATGAGCACACATTACCCCTGTCCAAGAGGGACACAGGTGGAACCTGTGGGTGAATTTACAGTTACCCATACCAGACTGTTTGAAGAGAGCCAAATGAGGTGCTCTGTTTGGCATGAAGTGCGAGTATGTTGCAAAGGTGTGATACCTCTGGGTGACAGATCTGTCCCTCCAGCAAGTTCTATTAATGTCACATACCAGGTTAAGGTCTTTAGAGCGAGCAACCCATGTACCATTTAACTTGCAGATATGCAGCATTTCCAATAAATCAGGGTCAGAGATTGCCTTATATGCAAGGCAAAGACTGCTCCCGAGTAGTCTGTATGAAACTGAATAAAGTGACATTGATTTCAGATGATCCACAGAGGACAGATGCTGAAGAATTTTCCATGTAATGAAGCTTTGTGGTCTCTCCAATTGCTGCAGGTGCTTGGAAAGGTAAACATCAAATAGGTGTTGTACTCAATTACTGGCCTGATGAGGGAAGAGTACAGGGAAGTTATAAAAAGAAGTTATGTCTTATCATAATGTTCCATCTGTATTGTTGATCCTCATTCAGTCATTACGTGTGGGCATCGGTTCCGACCTCGGAACAGAGCTGGCCATCTTCCAAGCTTGCGTCAGCTACAAACTCTCAAGCTAAAACTCTCACCCAGAATTCCCCTCTCCCTGTTACCTCAGATTGAGTTTGCAAGTCAAAAGAAGGTAGAGGTACCTCTGGTCAAATGACCTAATAGAACCGGATGGTGAGATCCATTAGAAGCCACAGGAGGGGGAAGGAGGGAGGGTCGTAATGACTGAACAAGGATCAACAATACAGATGGAATGTTATGTTAAGACATAACTTCTTTATCTGATATTAATCCTTGTTTATTCCTTACGTGTGGAACAGAGTCCGCAGCTACATTTATTCCTGGGAGGCTCTCATGGAAGGACATTCCTGAGCACCATAGAACCAAAAGATGCTCTTCCCCTGGAGGCCAAATCCAATTTGTAATGACTGAAGGTATAAGGGGTAGCCCAAGTTGCAGCTGCACAAATGTCATGTAAAGAAGCTCTGGCATGGAAGGCAGTAGAAGTTGCCACCGACCTTGTAGAATGAGCTTTCATGGAAGTAGGTAATGGTATTCCGTTGTCTATAAATGAAGGTCACACAGTCTTTCAACCATTTAGCCAATGTGACCTTAGCAACAGCACATCCTAATCTAGGTCCAGAATAGGCCAAAATAACTGGTCTGATTTACGAGAGGCCTTAATCCTGTTAAGTAGAAGCAAATCTGCCTGTGAATATCTAGGGTATGTAGGCAATGCTGTCCTTTGTTTGAATAGTTGGGGAAGAAAAATGGCAATTCAATGGTTTGATTAATGGACATTTCAGAGATCACTTTTGGCAGAAAGGAAGGATTAGTTCTCAATGACGCTCTCTCTCTATGAAAAATCAAATATGGACTCTTGATGCATAAGGCTTGAAGCTCAGAAATATGTCTGGCAGAAGTAATGGCGACCAAAAACAAGGTTTTCCATGACAAGTATTTGAGGTCGCAAGAAGAAGCTGGTTCGAAAGGTGGCATTGTCAAAGCTTGTAGAACTAATGACAGGTCCCATGGTTGAGTAGGTTCTCTAAAAGGGGGTCTTAGATGATTCACACCTTTTATGAAAGTCTTGCATAATTTGTGTGACATAAGAGAGGAGTCTTGGACACCATCATGGAAATTAAATACTGCAGCCAATTGAACTCTAATGGTAGAGGCCGAAAGACCGGATTGAAAAGGGGTGGCTAGGTACTCCAGTACTATCGACACTGGTCCTGTTTTTCTTTCAGCCAAAAAGTAAATCTTTTCCACTTGCTTGGATAAGTAATTCTGGTGGAAGACTTATGAGATGCAATAAGAATGTCACGTACTGGTAAAGAAAGATCATTCTGCCTGGCAATCAAGGGAAATGGAGGAGCCAAGCTGCGAGCTTCAGGCTGTCCAATTTGGGGTGAATCAGATTCTGCATATGGGAGATCAACCCTGGGGTTGGATGGAGAATCCACGGTTGATATAGCAGGTGAGGCCAAAGGAAGGGGAACCAAATCGGACGAGGCCAATATGGTGCTACGAGGATCACTTAATTCTTCAACCGGCGGGCTTTCTTCAGAAACTGGGGAATGAGGGGGAGAGGTGGAAATGCATAAAATAGACCCGAGGACCAATCGTGGGCTGGAGCATCCTAGGATGACCGTCCCGAGGGGAAATCAGGGTGAAATAGTTGCATTTGTAGTTGGTCAGGAACGCAAAGAGGTCGCAGCAAGGAAGACCTCAGCGGTTGAAAATCTGCGCCGCTACCAAGGGATTCAGGGAACACTTGTGAGGTTGTAGAATACACCTGCTGAGCCGGTCTGCTATCACATTGGAACTCCCTGGAGTGTGCATTGCTAGAAGAAAACGGTTGGTAGCCATCGTCCATTGCCATGTCCAGATGGCATCTCGACAGAGTGGGTAAGATATAGTTCTGCCCTGTTTGTTGATGCACCAGACCACCGCCATGTTGTCTGATTGTATCACAATAGTCCCAGACGGCAGCAGGGGATGGAATGCTTGCAACGCCAGCATTCCACCGCCCTCAGCTCTAGAACATTTATATGTAGATGGGCCTCCATTTCGGACCAGGTATCTTGGACTGTCGCCCCTGACATAGCCCCCCCACCCCACCCCATCAGGGAGGCATCCGTGGTCACTGTAGCCTTGGGCTGTTGGGGGGTGAAGGGGCGAGACCACTGTGATGGGTTGGGGGCCATCCACCAATTTAAATCCTGTTTGCACCTGTGAGTTACCCGAATCTTGGCTGAAAGAGGGTACTGAAAGGGATGCCAATGAGCGAGCAGCAGCCATTGTAGAAACCTCATGTGAAACATGGCCAGGGGGACAGTGGTGATGGAGGCTGCCATGGAACCCAACAACTGTAGAACAGAGTGAGCTGTGGATTTCTCCCTTGAAAGGATTTGCTTTATCCTTAGGATTCTGTGCTCTGGAAATGGATGCTCTGCAATTCTTTGTATTCAAGATGACCCCTATGAATTCTGTGGACTGAGATGGGGTGAGATTGGATTTTTGCCAGTTTATGCCTAGCCTTTCTGCAGAGAAGAGAGAGTATGCCAGAGCTTCTTACAATAGATGTCTGGTGGGGACGGAGATGAGCCAGTCATCTAGGTATGGAAACACCTGAAATCCTCGTAGTCGCAAGTGAACTGTGATGACAGCCATGCACTTTGTGAACACTCTGGGGGCTGTAGAGAGTCCAAAGGGCAGTACTCTGAACTGGTAGTGACTGGCTCCCGCATGGAAGCGAAGGATTTGATGGCCTGTCCACTTTTATGTGGTACTACGCATCTTGAAGATCTACCGAGCACATCCAATTGTCTTTTTCCAAAAGACGAAGGATAGACTGTATTGTTACCATCCGGAATTTTTTACTCTTACAAATATGTTCAATACGCTGAGATCCAAAACTGGTCTCCAGTCCCCGGTTTTCTTTGGCACCAAAAATAGTAGAGTAGAATCCGAATCCTATCTGGTCTGGAGGAACTATTTGGATGACTCTCTTAGCAGCTTTGATATCTCTAATGCTGCTTCTTCCCTTTGTCTGGATGGAACGTCGGGTAAGTTTGTTGGGAGAGCGAGACAAAGATCGAAGGGAATATAACCTCTGGTTATTATCCTTTAGAATCGGTGGTGATGGTTAGCCAGGCAGAAGGGTACAAAGAGAAATGACCCCCAACCACTTCCAGAGGAATGTAGATGGGCCGCTCTTCAGGAGTGCTGGTAGGATTGGCCCGAGAAAGAGTCCCTGAAACCCTGGTTACGCGGACTCCCTTTGCCCCAAAAAGGGCATCTTCCCTGTGAGTTTTCCCCTCTGCCTCTAGAGGAGAACTCTGCCTGTGTGTCATGGAAAGGACCCTGAGACTTTTTGTACCATATCTTCCCACTCTTCTGGTTTCTGGAGAAAGCCTGTCGAGGGGGAAGAATAACGGACACCCACGGCAGAAAGGGTCTTACTGTCCTGTTCACATCTGGCCAGTGCATTTTTAACCTTGGTTCCAAACAATGAAGAGGCTTCGATGGGAGCATTTAGAAAGGAAGCCTTTAAGGGTTCCGCGAAATTACACAAGCGCATCTAGGCGTGTCGTCCCAGAACAATGCCTGAACTCGCCGCTCTAGCTGCTCCTCCTGATGTGTGAGATATCGGGCAAATGGAGGAGTTAGATATCGATTCAATGGTGGCTAGCTGAGAGGCCACTTTGTCACGGACCTCATCAGACACGGCACCAGCCAAAGTTTCAGAGAGCTCAGAAATTAAATATTTTTGAAGCCTGGTAAAGTGTGCCATATAGTTCAGGGACCTGATTGCAAAGTTTGCTGATGCAAAAGTATGCTTCCCTATTCTGTCCAGAGCCCGGGACTCTGTTGGGCGGATGGACAGGCCGGCTTTCTTCTTCCACCAGGTCCTTTTTAATTGCGGCCACCACCACCAAAGCATCTACAGGAAGACCTTTGGACCAATTGGGGTCAGCAGCAGGAGGGGACAAAATTTTATCTGGCCTCTGGGGAATGGCCTCGCTGGTGTTAGGAGCCTTCCACACACACTGCACGACGAGCCGGACCAGTTCATCGGCAGGTGGAGTAACCCAGGAGATAGGGGGCCGGGCGCGAAAGGCCTGCAGGAACACAGACTCTTCAGAGGTCGGGTTCAAGTGCTGCCAGTCACCTCTCTGTTTAAGAATTTCAAGAATATCACCAAAGGATACCTCAGAGGGTGAGCGAGGGAACCCTTCCCCATCATCAAAGTCAGTATCTTCAGTAAGGGACTCCTCTGTAGAGACCATGTGCTTCCTCTTGCATAAGCTTTTTTGATGAACTTCCTCAGAGGGAGAAGCTGGAGAAGACTGCGCAAAAGGGGTCTCCTGTGGGAGTATATCCTGAGGCCCTTGCGCCCGGTGTCCTCCAGGAGCGACTTGTGTACACAGCGGTCCAGAGGAGGGTGGGGAAAGTGATAGCACAGGATTGCCAGTCAATGCTAGAGCCTTCTCCATTAGCTGGAAGGCCAGTCCACCTGAAGATGAGTGAGTGTACAGGACAGGGGGTCACCCCTCTCCTAAGTGGATCAGCCGGTCGACTCGGAGTCCCTGGATGGCTGTGAAACACCAAATTACATATGCCACAGTTGACATCCTGGGTCGTAGAAAACCTCTCCTGCCACGAAGGCAACTGCGGGCTCCTTAGTGAAGTCCATAAAGGGAACAGTAGAGGGGGAAGACTGTGCTATATCAAGGGGCTTCAAAGGCAATGAAGGAGGAGAATAAGTAGGGGTCTTTGGCAAAGAGTGATCACCTCCCGAGGAAGAATCTGTCCTGGGGGGTGGGATACCTCTGGCCAAAAGCACTTGATCCACAAGATGCAACATGTGTTCAGAGAGGCTTCTAGTGGATTTCATGGCTGAGGGGGAGTCAGGTCTATCCAAAGATGGAGCAAGCTTGGTGCCCACCTCGCAGGTCTGCACTGAAACAACGAGGCTGTAAAGGACTGAACTACAAGTGTCTGCACCGAGGAAATCGGTGCCGAAGTCATGGTCTGCACCAACGATAAGGTCGGTACCGAAGTGGTTGTCGGCACTAAAGCTGGAACTGAAAATATCGGTGCCAATAACTGTATTGTCGGTGCTGAGAAGGTAGTCGGTGCCGGGTAAGTTGTCAGAACCGAAAGGGTAACGGGCGTCGAAAAATCCATAGACATCGTAACAGTCTGCATCGACTGGACAGTCGGTACCGGTAAAGAAGTCTGAACGGAGAAGCCCCTTGATATGGTGAAGGGAGCATGCTAGCCGGTGCAGAAGTCACAGATGGTGCCGATGGCCACGGTGCCGAAGGTCTAGGTATCAAAAGGGCAGGAGCCAAAGTCGTCAAATCCGAAGTGGAAAACTAAACTTTCTTGGGTCTCGGTTCATGAGAGTCCCCAGCAGGGGACGAAGGAAGAGACTTGGCCTTTAAATGTTCATCAATCTTTCTCATGGGATCTTGGAGGGGTTGAAGCCTCCGACCCAGAAACAGCCTCTGAAAAAGGAGATTTAAGTAGCCCCTTCAATATCAATTTATTTTTTCTCCCAATCGACGTCCTGTTAAAGAAATTCTTACAAATCCCACAGGGTGGGTCAACTGTTAAATGAGGCACACCCAAGCAATAGACACACAGGGAATGTGCATCTGAAGTAGGTAATTTATGGCCACAATCTGAACATCTTTTAAATCCTGGACTACCTTTTTTAACTGCCATGTTAAAAAGAAAGAAGAAAAAAACAGAAAAAATACCAGCAATGGTACAAGAATTACCTGAAGGCAAGAAGGAAAGGGGGTTTACCAACGATGGTAAAAAAGAAATTACCTCACGGTAAAGAGGAGGAAAGGAATTGAAAGGATCCAAGAAAGGATAGTTGCTAAATGCGATAAGGTAAGAGAAAACTAATAACTTTTCTGTGAGAAAAGGTTGTTTTAGAATTTAGTATGATGAAAAATATTGTATTTTCAAGAGAAGTAGCTTGACACAACCGAATGGCGACGCGGCAAATGAAATCTGAGGTAACAGGGAGAGGGGAATTCTGGGTAAGAGTTTTTAGCTCAAGAGTTCGCAGCGGACGCGAGCTTGGAAGATGGCCGGCTCGGTTCCGTGGTCGGAACAGATACCCACAAATAAGGAATGAACGAGGATTAACTATCAGATCTTTTTTCTGGAGGCAATGCCCTTACTTATGAGATGAGCAATATAGAATGCCCTTCTTACCACTGAGGAGACAGTGATCAAAGGTAAGGTTGCTGTCAACCTATGTGCCCGGGTCTCTCACCAATGTGTGTGTATTTAGGGTGTTGCTACTGATGTGGTAGCTAGCAGGAACATCACTCTTACCAAAAGAGATAATACATTTTTTTGCATTGAGTTTAAGGCTATGACTTTGGCATCAATCACTTAAGACCCTCTTGTTAGACGTTGACATCGTTTGGAGTTTTATGACTGCTCCCAGTTTGCAGTCATCAGCAAACTTTGTTAGCCACAGACCTTTAGTTTTTGCTTGTACTTCGAAGAAATAGATTCCAAACAGTAGAGGTCCCAAGACTGATCCTTGTGGAACACCACTGGTTACAGGTCTGCTGTTGGCGGTGGATTCCCCCTATTTTTACTAAATGGGCTCTATCAGTGAGCCAGTTAGCAACCCAACCTAATTATATATGGGTTTATACTTGGCTGGGTGAGTTTGTCAATGATGCCTGAGTGAGGGACAGTGTCAAAAGTCTTGGCTTAGTCTAAGCAGGCTGTATGCACAAGATTTCCCCTCGTCCTGGGCCTTGGTAACTCTCTCGAAGAAGTCCATCAGGTTTAACAGGCATGATCTCCATTTGACAAATCCAAACTGAGTAAGGATATCTTTGTTAAGGTCCATGACTATTCACACCATTGCCTTGCAAACAAGGCTAGTTAGGATAATAGGTCTAATTCCTCTGAAGGCTTCCACCAGAAGTGCATACTCTTCTTTCGGCTTTTTCCCGGTTAGGGGTCGCCACAGCAGATCACCTTGTCCGCACATTGAATGGCAGTGAAGTTTTTACGGTGTCGAGTTGCCAGCCCGGCGCCCAACCTTCCACAGAAGGCACACTCACACGCACACCTAGGGCCAATTTAGAGCATCCAATCCACCTGCAGCATGTCTTTGGGATGTGGGAGTAAACCGGAGCACCCGGAGGAAACCCACGCGACCACAGGGAGGACATGCAGACTCCGCACAGAAGGCACCCCAGCAGAGGATCGAACCGGAGAACCTCTTGCTGTGAGGCGGCAATGCTAACCACTGCACCACCGTGGCCGCCCATACCAGAAGTGCATCCTCTGATGGGCATAAAAAAAAAAAAAAAAAAAAAAAAAAAAAAAATAGGACGGGCACTAATCTACTTTTCTTATCAGATTAACCACCTTCCAAACACCACCTAGGGTTAAAGTAAGTTCCACCAAACTTCTTTCATGCATTCTCTTTTCAAAAAGAGAAAACAGAAAAAAAAATCCTAAACCCTTCCACTCTTTCAAAACTCAATCAAGAAGACTCATGTCTCACTTAAGCCCTACAATTACCCAACTATTGAATCCACTCACTTTTCCTTCAGCTCAGGAAAATGCTCATCTGGAAGATAATCAGTTATAAGCAAGATTATTGTGATACAGATATAACCACTTGTACAAATACTTTCTATGCATAACATTTTCTGAATAATTATCAGCATAAATAGAAGTTTGCCGACATACAGCACCAAATCATCAATATTAGGCAGTGATCACAGACAGCGGGGCAGCAGCTGACAAGACTTTGTACCAAATCAGCCTTTATGGCAATAATCCAATCTAAGAGTATCTATATAAAACAATGGGCAACGACTGCATTGTTCTAGCCTCATCAGCAAGTAATTCGTATAGCAAAATGGATACAGGATACTCGACCATTCATGTACATTCTGAACTCTGAAGGAGGCTAGCCAAGCCAAATCACTTAAAGCTAACTACATATGCTCTACTGTACACTTAATCACAAAAAAGCTCCCCCTTGAAGCGCATATGCCAGAAAGGCCTTAAGATAGAACTAAAAATGGGGCAGGTGAGTTGAACACTGGAGGGTCCTAAACCTGAATGTGTCAGAAGGCTGTACTCCTGTCACAATTTTTCAAAACCTTAGACCGCTCCACAAAGGCAGCAAAATGCTGTGGTTGCCAAGGCCCATTACTGACCACAGAAGTCATATTTTAGTCAACACTAAGATGCTATGGTTGGCTGCTCAACTTACTTAGTCAGGGGACTTTTAAAAGGCACCCACCTTCTTGGGAGTACAAAGGGTACATTCAGGGTGCTTCCAAGCAACTGTGAAGGCATTTTTAATGACTGGCTCCAGAAAGAAGCTGGATAACTCAGAGCTCCTAAAAATTCTACCCAAGAAACTCCACTAGGCATGGGGTGGAGATCAGCTCTGTCCTGCGTACACCTAAATGTTCCAAACTTCTGAAAAAAAGAGGTCCACCACATAACTAAGTAAATTCTACAACATTAATAATTATGATAATCATGCACTGCGATACAAATGAGAAACATATGGCTCACCTAATCTGTCCATTTTCCTACTAGCTGGATTAGTTGCAGGGTGCCCTGATCACCACTCTACATTTCAACTGTTTTTATTTCTTCAAATATTTTTGGGATTCTAATTGTGACAGGAATGGACCCCATTCCTAAGTCGGGGTATGATTAGACTTTGTGACATTAGTATTGCTTCAATCTCTGATGTTTGTCAAGAGTGCACTTTTCAGCACCAGCAATAAGAAGCACTCTTAGCAGACATGTCGTTTTAAGAATTGCCTAATACTTTGGCAAGTAAGAAAAGGGGATGGTACACAATAACTAGATATAAACTGTTGAAGAAGAAGCAGAACAAATCAGTAAGTACAGTAGTAGTGTACGATAGGCTACACTGAGATACAAGTTGGTGGAAGGCATGGAAACTTTAGGGGACGAGGATCAATTTTGAAGGTGATAGAAAACAAAGGCATTGCTTATTAGAGTGAGTATGGAAAAGGGTAACAATGTACAAATCTCCTAGCAAAAAAGAGGTGGCAACCTCACTACTAAAATTAAGAAATAACTGGAAAATAGATGAAAAAAACATATGGATAGTGATTATGGGAGACTAGAAGTTTAAGGGTGTGAAAAGAGAAGGAGCCGACTAGTAACACATACAGAAAAACTTATTGGCAAATAGTGGAGCTGTGTTCAAGACAGACAAAGATAATGGGATGTGGTGCTGAATAAAGATGAGGATGTGGATGTAGTGGGAATAAGTTTTGTTGACACTCTGTGATCATACAACAGTCTTGTCTACAGATAGTGCAAGAGAAGAGGGAAAAACAAACTTCAAGAACTCCTGCATAGGACTTAGTAGAAAAAAGTAATATGACATTCTAGGATAAACTATTAGAAAAGGAACTTTATGGATAAGCATTACAGAAAAAGTATATTAACAAATATGCTACCACACCTCTGCAGAAAAAAAGTGAGGGGGAAATTATATATTAGAGCAGGGAAGTTATTGGGGTAGCAGTAGCAAAGGAAAAGGCTTACAAAAGGCTTGAAGGTGGTGGGGAGGATTAAAAGTCAATTTAGAGGCTTGAAGAAGGGAAAGGGTGATTTGGCTACAGAAAGAGAATTGGTAGGAAGCATTACTACAGGGAATAATTTTTTTTAATTCTTAGTTGAAAGTAAAGGGCAAAACAGACTTCATTAAATTGGAAAAGCAGGAGAGTGAGTTTAGAGAAAAGGAAAAGGTCAGTTTTTCTGCATCTATGGTGACAAACCTTGAAGCTCACGTCCTTACCACTGAGTGTTTTGCAAATTAAATAAAAACAGATAAATTAAAAACAATTTAACCAACAAAATGCAATGTCATATAATACTGTTGTGAGCAGTAAGGCCATTGAAATGTAAACTTATCTTGAAAAGATAAGGTTTTGGGACCCCCTGAAAGCATGTAAATGGAGGACTATCTAAGCCACAACATTAGTAAATTCCAAAGGTGAGGAGCCTGCAAAGCAAAATATCTACTGCCAAATGACTCAAAACATGCCCTAGAAACTAACTGCAGAGGGGGAAGGCAGGATAATATGGTACCAGCTAGATCTCAGAGACAGGGTGTGCTCCTATCACCGACTGCCAAAAACTACATCACACACTTACAAATTATGCAGGATGCAAAAGATACGCAAGTCAATAGTCTAAAGAAACAGGATAACATAACAGTAACAAGAAGTGTGATGTCCGTGCACTGGCCCAGCAATCAAGGAGCCTCAATCCTCACCACTAACACCAGTGAGGGGCATCCATATAGGGAAAGGATAATAAATACACACACAGTAAAGTACAATTTCCTTTAAGAGCACACAGAGATCACAGTCAGTCTGGGGCTGGTTTCTCCCTTTCTCTCCAGGTCTCCAATAAGACTCTCCACTGGCACAGATATAGGGTCCAGATCTCAGCATAGTGGGCAAGCTAAAACCTCAAGCACCCTCTCTCTATCCAACCAGTGTTTCGTGTCCCTGTCAAAGTAGCTGACACACACAGAGATAAGAGTTGTATATAACCACACTGACACTCCTGGGGAAGGCTGGCACAGGTTCTCCAGCTGTGCCCCTTTTACCCAGACTATACGGTAGTACTACTTGCCACCACCCACTAATATTTATCAGGTACAAAAAGGCCCTTATGAAAGGGTGTCCAATTATACTGCGCATTATTATTATCCAAATGGCAAGTGACACTGAACAGCAACACTATTGGGAGTGGCTTTGTACAACATCACTAAAGACATGCAATGTACTCTTGGAGCTTAAATTATCCCTACACAAAACAGCCACAGTTGAAAGGTTTAAACATACTTAATAATAAATAACAAAAACATACGACAATACTTCTTACTACTCAGTACTAGTCAAGAGTTCAGAGATCACAGAGAAATACTTAAAATAATACAGTAGAAAAGTTTTATCAATACAGAAAAAAAACTCTAATCTTTCTAGTTCCTAGCAATATCGAAGAGAAAACACAGTTCTAAAATAAACTTACATATAGACGCAGGCAGAGTGCTGGTGAGTTGGATGTTCTCAAGACAAATGCTAAATGCACTCATTCTTTCTGTCCTTAAACTGCTAACACTGTACCGCTGATTCATTTCAGATTACATCATTTCTTTCTGGTTCTCAGGCTAACAAACTCGGAGGTTAACAGCCTCTTTTTGATCTTGCAGCTGGTCAGCAAGCCAGAGCAATAAAAGAAATTATACATGCAAATTCTAGCAATTAACTATGGTCTCAAAACAATAGCCAGAATTCCTTCATCCAGACATCTCGGCTCCAGGTTTTAGATCAAAGAATTATACCATGCTTGACTTAGCAGGTTTTCTCCAGCAGAGGGCAATGTGGTTAACATTTTTGAAGTTAAACATTTAGCAAAGAGAACAAGTATGTGGCTTACATTAAATACTTGCAAATGACAGAATTATCTACAAAATTCTATCTGACTAGGCTGGCAGCCTTCACCTATTTTCACCCCCCCCCCGAAGAACTCAAGCTAGCTTATCAAATGACCCTTGAGAAACGCTGCTTCAGAGGGTTAGGTCTATCTGAGTATACCTTACCACATTCCCTGTCTTGAGAGTCCATCTGCGTGGGCAATGCTAATCCCACTGCGGTGCTGTACTGACATATATGCTTGCAAACCTAGGCTCCATCTTAGCAACTTGGCATTTTGCTGGCTGGCTCTACTTAACCATGTTAGGGGAGTGTGATCTGTAACCACCGTGAATTTTCTTCCATACAGATAAGACTGAAGTGTCTGCAGTGCCCACACTATGGTTAGACATTCCTTTTCTACAGCTGCATAGCATTCCTCCCCAGGTTGGAGCCTATGACTGAGATAAACCACTGGGTGCTCTTCTCCCTCTGAAGAAATCTGGCTAAGAATGGCCCCCACCCCATGGTTCGAACCACCCACCTGCACAACAAATTATTTGCTGTAATCTGGACTGGCTAACACAGGGGGTACTCCCAAAGCTTCCTTAAGCTCCTGAAAGGCCTGCACACATGCTGGGGTCCCCACACTATCTTATCTGGCATGTTCTTGTCAGGTCTGTGAGGGGAGCAGCTATGGCACTATAACTGGGGACGAACTTTCTGTAGTACCTTGCTGTCTGTAAGAATGCCCTCACCTGCTTTTTGGTAACAGGTGCAAGACATGCCTGAATGGCTTTCTACTTTGGCAGGTTCTGGCCTGATCTTACCACTCCTCACTCTATGTCCCAGTTAGGAAATCTCTGCCATACCCACCTGACATCTGCTGGGTTTAATGGTCAGCCCTGACCCTTTGTAGTCTGCCCAGCACCTCCTTGACACGTTGAAGGTGCTCTTCCCAGGAACAGCTGTAGATGGCAATATCATCTAGGTAAGCAAAAGCAAACGCTCCTGCTAAGATATGATCTACCAGTCCCTGGAAAGCTGCTGGGGCATTTTACATCCCACAGGGCATCTTTGTGAACTCATACAAGCCAAAAGGAGTCACAAAAACTGACTTCTCTCTAGCACCGGGAGTCAAGGGTATCTGCCAGTAACACTTGGTAAGATCAATATTTGTAAGATACTTAGCCCCAGCCAGCTGCTCTAAGGCCTCATCTGACCTAGGCATGGGGTAAGCATCTGACTCTGTGTGACTATTTAATTTCCTGTAGTCCACACACAACCTGGTGCTACCATCCTTCTTTGACACCAGCACCACTGAGGTGGCCCAGGGGACTGTTGTACTCTTGAATTACCCCTAGTTCCAACATTTCCTGTATCTCCTCCCTCAGTCTCTGACTCTCTCAGGCACCCTGTAAGGGGCCTACCTAATAAGCCTTTGTGGTCCTGTATCCACCTGGTGCTGCACCAGGTGGGTGCACCCTGGTTTCCCAGTGAACATGTCCCCAAACTCCTGTAACACTGTTCAGATTTCTCGAACCTGGGTAGGAGATAGCTGTTGGGACATTGCTACTCCTTCCACTGAGGTGTCAGTCCGAGCCTCACTGAGGATATCAGTCATCAGATCTCCCTCAGACTCCTCCCACAATCCACTATAAATGCTCAGCACAAGGGCCTCCCTAACTTGGTATGGTTTCATTGTGTTAAAATAGTACAATTTGTGCCCCTGCCTAGCAGTTCTACCATGTAGTTAACATCACTTACCTTTCTTACCACCTTGTAGGGTACCTTCCAAGCTGTTTGCAGCTTGTGTCTGACAGGACCTGCTGCCCCACAGCATACTTTCTAGCTTCAGCATTCCAGTCATACCACACCTTTTTTTGATGTTGGGCTTCTGACAGGTCCTCCTGGGCCAAGCCCATGAGTTCCCAGAGCTTTGTCCTGAGGTTTAGGACATATGCCACAATAAGACTCCTTGTGAGATTCACACTCACCTTCCCACTCATCTCGAATTAAATCTAGAGGTCCCCTCACTATATGCCCATACAGCAACTCAAAGGTTGAAAAAAACTGTGGATTCCAGGGGAACCTCTCTGTAAGTAAACAGACGGGGCAAATATGTCTCACTCCCTCAAACTGGTCTGCAAATGCCCACAGCATGGACTTGATTGTAGAGTTTAACCTCTCAAAGCCATTAGTCTGGGGTTGGTAGGGGGTGGTCTTCAGGTGCTTCACCCTACAGTACTTTTATAGACAAAGCCAGCTGGTCTGACATGAAATTAGACCTCTGCGAGTCAGTATTTCATTTGGGAAACGTACCCTGCTGAAAATCTCTAACAAACCATTTGCCACCTTTGCTGCCTCAATGGAGGACAAAGCCACTGCCTCAGGGTATCATGTAGCATAATCCACTACCACTAGGATATACTTTTTCCCTGTGGAACATGGGGTACTCAGAGGCCCCACAATATCCATAGCTACTCTCTGAAATGGCTCCTCAATCAAAGGCATTAAAGAAGCTCTCACATTGTCTCCTGCCTTGCTACCTTTTGGCACTGCTCACAAGTCCTGCAGTGCCCTGTTACATCTCTGGAAATTCCAGGCCAATAGAAGTTCTGCATAATATGTCTCTCTGTACATTTTATGCCCATATGACCTGCAAAGGGAATATCATGGGCTATGACTAGAAGCGCCAGATGGCAGGCTCTAGGCACTACCAACTGCTGTACCTCTTACCTTCTAGCTCTCCCTCAGAGGTCCACTCTCTATACAGTAACCCATTGTCGCAGTATACAGATTCCCCCTTCCCTTGACAATCAGATGCCTCCCTAGCTACCTGCCTCAGGCCTTGCAATGTAGCGTCAGAGAGCTGAGCCTGTCAACTCTCTTTGTAACTCTTCACAGCTCCCCTTCCACAGGAAGTCTGGCATCCTCTGACAGTGGTGCCTCACTGTCAGCCTGGGTACTACTACTCACCTCTACCTTTGCAGTCACTCTGTCCCAGGGAACATCAGTACCCACAAGCAGCTGTGGTTCACCTTCAGTCTCACTGCTACAGGGTAGCTCCTTCCCTGAAGTAACCAACTCACCAGTCCTGGCTGCAAGTATGCAGTCTGGGTCTTCCCCAGGCTACCAGATGCACATGCTTGTCTCAAAGCCTGACTGAGTGTAACTGCATTAACACACAGTACTGCCTCATCAAAATCCTTCCCTATCAGGACATCTTCAAGATGGTAGTTCGGTACCTCTGTTGTCTCAAGACAACCTACTATTGGCATTTTGTCTTCCCATTTTCTGGCTCTCACCTTTTGTTCCCCGCCTTGCCTCCGTGGAAATCTGTATGCGACATGGTCCCACTGGTTGCATTCAAAACATTTAACCCTAGGTCCTGGACGTGTACCTGGACTAGTGGCTTCCCCTGCTACTGGCAGATTCTGTTGGGGCAGTCTGTGCTGCCTACCATGAGTTCCTTTAGACCCATGAGCAGTACTGGGGTCCCTTTCCTGTGTAGGGATGCCCTGCTTACTAGGTATAGGTCTCCCTTCTTTCCCAACTCATCTGAAGTACCACATTGTCCATCAGCTAACCAGATCCTCATGTCCTCATGAAAAGTGCTAAGGGCTTGTTCCCTCACCGAAACCCTTCAGAAGTGGTGATCTGACATCCACTCGCTCACCTATGAAAACAAGTGCTCAGTTCAGCAACATTCACACACACTTTCATCTGCCTTGCGTCTATGCTCATAAAACTTTTTCCTATAAGTTTCAGGTGTTCGCTTAAAACACTAACAAGTGATTCTCAACAGCTGTATAATCAAAATATTCACAATCAGCAAGTTTAGACAACACAGTTACAGCTTTATCATGGAGTAAGGGGGATCAGGAACCGTACCCAGAGACTTTACTCATCAGACTGTTTACATACCCTCTCAGACATATGAAACTATCAAAATTATCCCTCTCTGTAAACTGCAGAAAAGCTTTACTAACCTTTTGTGCTTCTGGGGTCCAGTTACTCCCTTCCCCATTACCTCCATGACTCTGGCAAAGAGTCAGCATCTCCTTTTCATGCTGCCTCTGCCGCTCCTTCTCCACAGCTTCCAGGTGTAGCAGTTTCTCATTCTCCTCAACCCACAAATGTCACAGTTTCTCATTGTCCTCACTCTCTAGACACCTCAGTCTCTCAGATGCTTTTATTTCCAAACACCTGGCCTACAACTCAAGTCTCTTGGGCTCCAGATGGATTTTTAAGCCCTCTGTAGAAAGGTTGAGTTGTCCATTCTCTGAGTGTGGTACATCTCCACTGCCAGTCTGATCATCATCTTGGTTGCTGTTTTCTGATGCAGCTGTGATCAAAGCTGCAATCGTGTCTGTCTTAGTCAGGTTCCCATGCCCCAGGTATCTTAGCCTGGCGCATCTCAGCCAACTGGCTCCTTTGTCAGCTTTCCATAATCTTCTGCTGACATGCTTGCCTGCTCTCTCTAACTAAGCTAACAATAAGAAATAAAACAACTGTGACCTGAACTCTGAGTATTCACTGCGTGGCTGATTTAGAAAACAAAAGCAGCTTCAGTGATCACTGTACACAAGCTACAGGAATTCACACTAGCCAAACCACTACAAGCCAATTAATATTTGCCAACCAAATGTGTGCGATTCCCGTGCACTGGCCTAGCAATCAAGGAGCCTCAGTCCTCACCACTAACACTAGTGAATGGCGTCCATATAGGGAAAGGATAACAAATACGCACACAGTAAAGTACAATTTCCCTTAAGAGCACACAGAGATCACAGTCAGTCTGGGGCTGGTTTCTCCCTTTCTCTCAAGGAGATCGATAAGACTCCCCACTGGCACAGCTATAGGGTCCAGATCGCAGCAGAGTGGGCAAGCTAAAACCTCCAGCACCCTCTCTGTCCAACTAGTGATGTGTGTTCCCGCCCAAGTAGATAACACACTGAGGTAAGAGTTGTATACAACCACAATGACACTCCTGGGGAAGGCTGGCACAGGTTCTCCAGCTGTGCCCTTTTTACCAAGAATATATGGTAGTACCACTTGCCACCACCCACTAATATGTATCAGCTACTAAAAGGCCCTTATGAAAGGGTGTCCAATTATACTGTGCAATATTATTCAAATGGTAAGTGTGACTGAACAGCAAGGCTATTGGAGTGGCTTTGTACAATATTAAATACATGCAATGTACTCTTAGAGCTTAAATTATCTCTACACAAAACAGCCTCAGTTGAAAGGTTTAAAAATATTTAATAATAAAAACACAAGACAATACTTCTTACTACACAGTGCAAGTCAAAAGTTCAGAGATCACAGAGAAATATTTAAAATACAGTAGAAAAATTCTGACATCAATACAGAAAAAAAACTAATCTTCCGAGTTCCTAGCTATATCTAAGAAGAGAAAACACAGTTCTTAAATAAACTTATACATAGACAGAGGCAGAGTGCTGGTGAGTTGGATGTTCAAGACAAATGCTAAATGCCCTCACATTCTTTCTGTCCTTAAATTGATAACAGTACCACTGATTCATTTCAGATTACTGTAAAGAACAAACTGAAACAAACTGCAAAAAGATAAACAAGCTGTGCCTCGTTCCTAGGAGCAAATAAATCCAGAAATACTCCCCAAAGTAGAAAAAATGTTTAATAGGACAAAACAATCCACCAACGTCGCACACAACAGATAGCAAGTTACCAGTTTTGGTTATCATTGTAAACTTCAGACAACATTCAACTGCATTTCTAATATTCACACTCAAGTTCTAATTGGCTGAAACACAAAGCAACATAAACCCCTAAAATGCCTGAATAAAATCCATGTTCTATAAAATGTGTTACATGGCAAATACAAAATGAATGCATTGAATTAAAACTGCATCACATTATTCACTTACAATCTTACCAAAAACATATATAACTACTTAAAATATGTTAAAAAATGTGAAGCACTTTTTTCACCACATTCCGGTTTATTCAATAACTACATCTGCTATAAAATCGCTTAGAAAGGAGCAGCATTAATTTTTCTTCTCTATCTTCTTTCTTTCAAGTGCCATTAATTTCAAAACTGGGACAACTGAAACTCTCTCATTTATGCCCGGCCATCTATCAGCTTGTAAAAATATCTGTAATTTTAATTCTTTAAGTTATAAAATGGTACCCCATGGTGTCCTTTCATTAATTTCCACATGGTCGATTGCCATGAACATGAATGAATGGCTGACATTTTCATGAATATGACAGGCTAGGGCATTAATAAGATTTCATTTTTAATAGCATATTCATGCTCATAAATTCTCTGATTAAAACTCCTCTCAGTTTTTCCATATACAAAACTGAGCATGGTTCACAAATGGCTAAATCCACTATAGCTTTTCAGTTACAATTGTATCTAGCTTTAATTTTTATTCTGAAATTCTTGACTTCAAATTCTTCTCCTGTTCTGACCTTACCGCACCAGTTACATGTTCCATACTTATACATACCAAAATGTACCTGTGAGCAAGGAACTTGACTAGTTTCTGAACAAATCTTTCATGTTCCTAACCTCTCCTATAGGTAATGACGTTTGTCACCTAAATGAGTTCTGATGTTAAAGACTTCGCTCAAAATTTCCCAGTTTTTATTAAAAACCAATCAAAGTGTGGCAATCATGAGTGAAAGTAATGGTCAAAGACCTTGTGAAATCAATTTCAGCATCTGCTGTTGTGTTATCAAAAGAAGGAACACTAACAGAAGAGCCATTCTGCTGTTGTGCAACTCCCTCCCTAAAAGATGGTAATTCACTTGGTCCTTTCTCTCTGTTAATAATGGGCCTAAAGTGTCCATTTTCTCTTTTTCTAATGACCTCTTCTATTAAATTATTGACTAAATCTACTGGGTAAGCCCTTTTTAAAAACATGGATCTCAAATTGGAACATTTATTTAAGAAATCTTCCTGTCTAGACACCATATGAGCAGCTCTCACCAATTGCCCCTTTACAACTGACCTTTTTTGATGTTCCGGGTGTGAGTTGCTGTAGTGCAAGGAGGAGTTCAAATAGGTTTTCTTTCTATAAATTGTTGTTGCATATACTTCATAATTCTCATCTTTAAACAAATGCACATCTAAATAGTCCATGTGGCCCTTATTTACTGCCCAAGTAAAATGCAAGAACGTAGTTGTGGTGTTAATATATTCTAAACATTCTTCTAAAACTTTTAAGGATCATTTCCAAATAATGCTGATGTCATCCTGAAATCTGTAATAAACTTTTATATGGGTATGATAGTTAGACTGAAAGATATACTTCCTTTCCCAATATGCCATGACACTACTGGCACATGCTCCCTCAAGCCGATCCATTGGCTATTCCAATTAACTGTAGGTAATATTTATTATCAAATGATATAAAATTTTTGTTAATACTACCTCCAAAAGTTCCATTACAAGGTTTATTCTGTTGTGGTCTACTTCATGTTCTAACAATAGTTCTTTAACCCAATGTAAACCAATATCTCGTGGAATTACTGTATACAGGTCCCTAACATCAACAGTGACCAATATGCCATTCACATTATACTCTAATTTTACTGATATGCTCTAAAAATGTCCAGGAATCCTTGCAGATTTGGCTCTCCTCCTTTAATATTGTCTTGAGTCCGTAACCTAGGTACTGGGCACATGCAGATATTACAGAATTTCTACCATCCACAACGGGCCTCATGGGGGATCATGAAGCCCTTTGTGGATTTTAGGAATGCCAAAGAACACAGGAATTCTAGGGGTTATGATGTTTAGGTAGTTGTAAAGGTTGATGTCTATTCCTTTTTCCCAAAAAATATCAGTCAATTGACAACATATTTTCTTATAAGCCAGTTCAACTTGCTAACGGAGACTTCCTTATAACTGAACGTTTCTAAAATAGCATGCATTTTACTATTGTACACATCAACAGCCATCACAACCACCCCACCCCTTTATCTGGTTTCATAATTCTGACATTCCAGTTTAAGTACCTCAAAATGTTTGACGCGCCCTCACTTAAATTCAGACTGTCAACCTTAGTTTTATGTTTATATAAATTGTGAAGATCCAGTTCACACAACTTCTGAAATTACAAGCTTTGGGTGCAAAGGAGGGTTATAAGTACAGGTGATAGAATAAGAAGTTATGTACCTACCATAACGTTCCATGTTAGTTGTCTTCTTCTCGCCTTATTTCTTGCTGGATGGGGTTTGGAGCCGATCCTCGGCTCCGACTCGGCCTATACTATAGCTCGAGAGCTATTTTTACTGGCTCGAGGCAGCCCTATATCCCACAATACCATGCGCTAACTCCCCAGATCTCGTTGACAGCCAACACATAGTATAGTTTTATTGTTACCAAAAAATAAGCCATTATATAAAAATACGGTCTACCTGCTGGTAACACTCATGATATGGGTAACCCTAAATAACTATGGATCATGAAAGAAAAGGACTCAGAGACCTTCAAGTCTGTCCAGGCTAGGGGGCAGGAGGGAGGGATGCAAGAAAGGCGGCGAGAAGACAACTAACATGGAACGTTATGGTAGGTACATAACTTCTTAATGTTAAGTTGTCATTCTCACCTTCATTCTTGCTGGATGGGACAGCGTCCCTAGCACCTTGGTGGCTCAATGGAACAGACTCCTGAGTACAGTGGAACCAAAGTCAGCTCTATTTCTGGAGGCTATATCAAGTTTGTAATAGGTAATAAAAGTATGTTGGGAAGCCCATGTAGCTGCTGCACAAATGGCATCTAATGGTAACCTTGCTTGAAAGGCTGTTGAGGTTGATAGTGCCCTGGTTGAATGAGCATAAGGTCTTGAAGGAAGTTGTCTCAACTCGTAGACAAAGGTAATGATGGATGCTAACCATCTGGAAAGAGTTACCTTGGATACTGGAAGTCCTTTCTTTCCTTCGGCATAAGAGAGGAAGAGCTGTTCTGACTTTCTGAATTGTTTTGTCCTGTCTAGATAATACCGCAGTTGACTATGAACATCCAAGGAATGTAGTTTCTGTTCAGCCCTGTTTGAATAATTTGGGAAGAAAACAGGCAAGTCAATAGTGTGGTTCAGATTTGATTCATTAGAAACTTTTGGTAGGAAGGAAGGATTCGTTCTGAGAGCTACCCTGTCTTTATGAAAAACCAAAGAAGGGGGATGGACAGACAAGGCCTGAAGTTCCGACACCCTTCTGGCAGATGTTATACCCACCAAAAACAGTTTTCCAAGAGAGAAGTTTGAGGGAACAAGAAGCTGCAGGCTCAAAGGGAGGGAGAATTAATGAAGTTAACACCAAATTTAGATCCCATTGTGGAGGAAGATCCTTAATGGGAGGTCTGAGCAAGAAGATGCCCTTGAGGAAAGCTTTACAGAGTTTATGGGACATAATACTGGTTTCCGAGAGCCCTACATGAAAATTGGCAATGGCCGCTAGTTGTACTCTGATAGTGGCTGACGACGACCCTGAATGAAAGCTCCGCCAGAAAATCTAGAACTTTATGAATTGGTGCATTAAAAGGATCTAAGGACCTAGCTTCTGCCCAGAACGAAAAACGCTTCCATTTACTCGCATAAGTCTTCCTAGTATTGGACTTATGGGAGGCAAGAATTATATCACGGACAGGAAGAGAAATAAAGGGAAGCCTGGCTATGGTTGGAAGTGGAGCAACCAAGCTGCGAGGTTGAGGGACTGAACAGACTGGTGCAGCTTGCCCGTCAGATGGGTCAAAAGGTCTGGAAATGGTTCCAGATGCCAGGACTGTTCCAGTAGATAACGGTGCAGGAACGGAAACCATACTTGTCGAGGCCAGTACGGAGCAATGAGGATCATTTTGGACCTCAATACGGTTGCTTTCTGAATTAAATGTGGAATCAATGGAAAAAGGGGGAAAAGCATATAGAAGACCACGAGGCCAATCGTGGACAAGAGCGTCTCTGGGGGGATAGCCTGGTAGAGGGAAGAGTGTGAAGTCGTCGAGGCACTTGCTGTTTTGAGGTGTTGCGAAAAGGTCGCAGCAAGGCTGGCCCCACTTCTGGAAAATTCTCTCTGCTACCGCCTGATTTAGAGACCACTCGTGAGGCATGAGAATTGTTCTGCTCAGTCTGTCCGCTATGACGTTGGACCTCCCGAGGATGTGCGTTGCTATCAGAAACTGTTGGGAGATCACGCACTGCCAAAGTCTGAGTGCTTCTCGACATAGGGGGTAGGACTTTGTTCCGCCCTGTTTGTTTATGTACCACACTACAGACATATTGTCCGTTTGAACTGCTATAGTCCCCGTGGGAAGAGAGTCCTGAAGGGCTTGCAACGATAAAAGCACTGCTCTCATCTCCAGGACATTTATGTGCAGGTGGCATTCTAAATTGTTGCCATGTGCCCTGGAAAGTCCTGCCCTGATAGTGCCCCCCCCACCCGATCAGGGAGGCATCCGTTGTCACCGTGGCAACTGGAGGGGGAAGAACAAAGGGTCTGCCCTGAAGAAGTTGAGGGGAGACCATCCATCAGGAGAGGTGTTTTTTGCAAGTTGGGGTTATCAAAATGTTGAGTCTCACTGGGAACTGTTGAAAGGACCACTGAGAAAAAAGCATCCACTGGAGAATTCTCATGTGGAAGCGAGCTAAGGGGAGAAGGAGAATCGCCGCTGCCCTGAGGCCTAATGTTTTCAGTACTAACTTGACTTGAATTCTGTTGGACTGAAACAGAAACTGAACATTCCGCCGTATATCTGTCACTCCCTGAGGTGGTAATGTTGCAGACATTTCTGTGGTGTTTAACACGGCGCCTATGAAGTTTATACACTGACAAGGCAACAAGGAGGATTTTGCGAAATTTATGGAAATACCTAGTTTGTTGCAAATGCGAATGGTGTAATCTCTGGCTATAAGATGCTGCTTGGTGGTAGCGGTAATGAGCCAGTCGTCTAAATATGGAAACAACTGGAATCCTTTTTGTCTCAGGTGAGTCGTAACCACTGCCAAACATTTGGTGAACACCCGGGGGGGCTGTGGTGAGACCACAGGGCAGGGCTCTGAATTGGTAATGACTGGCTCCCAGCCGGAAGCAGAGAAACCTCCTGGAGCGCCTGTGTATCTTTACATGATAGCACGCGTCCTGAAGGTCTAACGAGCACATCCAGTTGTCTCTCTGCCCAAGAAGGGCAGAATGGACTGCAGCATTACCATCCGAAATTTTGCCTTCTGCACAGACTTGTTCAGTCTGCTGAGGTCCAAAATGGGTCTCCAGTCTTCTGTCTTTTTTGGTACCAAAAAGAACCTGGAGTAGATTCCGGATCCTAGCTGGTCTGCTGGGACTGCCTGGATGACTTTTTTTAACAGCTTTTTTATCTCTAGCTGTGCCTGACCCCTTTGTTCGTGTGGTACGTCTGGGAGGGGTCTTGGCGGTTGGATCGGAGGGGAAATGAAGGGGGTCTTGTAACCCTCGGATATGATCGACTGTACCCATTTGTCTTGAGAGAGGGATTTGCCAGGCTTCCGGGTACAGAGATAATCTTCCCCCGACTGCCTCCGAAGGTGGACAGTCGGGCAGCTTCTCAGGGATGCTGAAAGGGTTGGTCAGGGAAGGATTCCTTGGAACCCTGGTTCTGTGGACCCCCTCTGCCCCTGTGGCGGTTTCTATTATTGTTCCCCCCTCTGCCTCTGGGGGGGAAGTTCACCATGTGTGGCAGGCGCGACTCCCTGTGGTTTGCGGAACCACATCTTTCCACCCTTCTGACCTTTAGGGTATGGTCTAGATGATGTGGAAAAGTGGACTCCCGCGGCAGAGAGAGTCTTACCATCTTGCTCACACCTGGTGAGGGTATTCTTCACCTAAGATCCAAAACAACTCTGAACCAAAGGGAGTGTTGGTGAAGGACACCTTGAAGGGATCAGCAAAATTACAGAGTCGCATCCAGGCGTGACGTCTTAACGCAACACCTGTGCCTGCGACCCTACTCGCTCCATCGGCTGCATAAGAGATAAGCCGCATGGAGGAGTTGGCAATGGAATTCATGGTAGCCAGCTGGGAGTTAATCTTGTTCTCATACCCCGCAGCAGAAGGATCCTGTATGGTTTCACCCAGTTCTTTGAGCAAATCTCTCTGAAGGCGGGTGAAATGACAAATAGTTGAGCGACCACATGGCAAAGGTCGCTGAAGCAAATGTCCGCTTACCGTACCTGTCCATAGTCCTGGACTCTCTATTAGGAGGATGAACAGGTACAGAAGGATCAGCTAATTCCTTCTTAGTGGCGGCTGCTACCACCATAGCATCTACAGACACACCTTTGGTCAGAAATGGTTGGTCTGCCGGAGCAGAAATAAATTTAGAAGGCCTCCTAGGGGTAGGTTCCATCGATTCAGGAGCTGCCCACACCTTTCTGGCCACTACTTCCATCAGTGGGTCAAAAAGGAGGGGACACCCAGGAGGTGGAAGGGTGAGACCCAAAAGCGTCAAGGTAAACAGACTCGTCCTCTGAGGGTTTGAGGGTGGACCAATTCCCCCTCTGTTTCAGGATCTCTAGGATGTCTGAAAAGGAGACATCCTCAGAGGGGGATCTCGGGAACCCTCCGACTCATCCAAGTCGGTGTCTGAAGTGATAGACTCGGGAGAGTCTACGTGCTTCCTCTTGCACTTTCTTTTCCTAGGGGGTTCCCCTGAAGCTTCAGGGGAGGCCTCGGACGAAGGAGAGACACCCAAAGTGGGTACCCTATGCTTTGGATCTCTGCTATCAATTGCCAAAGGATGACCAGAGACCGTAACAGGCACTGTAGAGGGAGGAGCTGAAGGAACCAACCTTGGAGCAGACACCGGATCCAGCACGCTCATCACCTCAAAGGCTCCTCTATCAGACACAGAAAAAGTCCTGGCTCAGAGGATATCAGGACCGCTCCCGGCGCCGACAGGGAAGGCTCCGAGAATGATGTTGGGGCCGAACTAACCAGCGCCGATGCTCTGAGAGGGAGAACGGGGTCGGACAAGGTCCAATGCCACTCGCCCCCTCAGAGCCGACGGAGTCCTAGCGCCCGGACCTCTCCACGGACGGCACCAATGAAGAGGTCGGAGCCGACGATGCCGGGGCCGAAGGTGGTAGTATCGGCTCCACGTGGGTAAGGTCCCGGTTCTGACACTCCGGCTCCGAGCTCAACTGAAGAGTCGGAGAAGGAATTGAAATTGGCACCGAGGGAGCCACAGTCTGGTGAGATGGGCTTTGGAGTATTTGGGCCAGTGCCTGAGACTTGAGGAGTCTACTGACCACCCTCTCAATGTCATGGTCGGACAGCCTGGAAGACCTGGAGGAATGAGTCCTATGACTCCGCTCAGACAGTAAGGGCGATCCTGGAGCCGAACGAATGGACTCTACGGAGGGTGACCTAGAGCGCTTGCGTGCTGTTGTCGGCTCGAATACGGGTTTCGGAGCGGACAAAGTCTTGCTCGCATCGGATCCGACTGGAGCAGATGTTGGAGCACTTTCGGTTCCGCCAGCCGTCGACTCAAGAACTGGAGCCGAGGGTTTGGCGGGCTTGGACGACTTCCCCGAGCCAGACAGACAGGGAGTCATCAGGCTTCAATAAGCCCCTCAAAATTAGCTTATTGTGGAGCTCCTGCAGGACTCTTGGACTAAATCCGTGACAAACGGAACAAGAGTCCTGCACGTGCAAGGGTCCCAGGTAATAAACGCAAGAAGTGTGACCGTCTGTCAGAGACATCATCTGACAGCACGAGTCACACTTCTTGAATCCTGAGACTTTAGTGTCTTTGGACATTATAGTGGACACTAATAATCTAACACAGTCAGCACACACAACTCACTCAAACACTCACACAAGGGAAGAAGTTAAAGGGCTGACTAGGAAAACACACACACACCCACTCAATAAGGGCAAACTATTGAAAAACTAAAGCCCGGAGGCCCGTTTATCAACCTGACTAAAGGAAGGGGGGGGGGGCTTAACGAAAACTGTTAATAAGCTTTTAAGGGTAAAGGCAATGAACAGATAGGGAAAACTAACCTTAAATTTTAAAAGTCCTCACAAAAAGAAATTTTTACACTGACCTGAGCCGGTAAAAATGCAACCTCGCAGCGAAGCGTCAAACGAGATCTGGGGAGTTAGCACATGGTATTGTGGGATATAGGGCTGCGTCGAGCCAGTAAAAATAGCTCTCGAGCTATAGTTTAGGCAGAGTCGGAGCCGAGGATCGGCTCCAAACCCCATCCAGCAAGAATGAAGGCGAGAATGACAACTTAACATTATAGGTTAGGACTGTAATTCTGTCCATGATTCCCCATGCAATAAAGCTAAGTTTAATTTTCTTACATAAAGCTTAAAGTCACATTAACATATTTTAAGTAGTTATATATATTTTTGGTAAGATTGTAAGTGAATAATGTGATGCAGTTGTTTTAATTCAATGCATTCATTTTGTATTTACCATGTAACACAATTTATAAAACACAGTAGATTTTATTCAGGCATTTTATGGGTTTATGTTGCTTTAAATGTTTCAGCCAATTAGAACTTGAGTGTGGATATTTAAATGTTAGAAATGCACTTGAATGTTGTCTGATGAAGTTTACATTGATAAAAAAACAGTAACCTGCTATCCTGTTGTGTGTGACGTTGGTGGATTGTTTTTTCTACTTTGGCGAGTATTTCTGGATTTAATTTCTCCTGGGAACAAAGCATGACCTGTTTGTCTTTCTGCAGTTCATTTCAGATTGCATCATTTCTTTCTGGTTCCCAGGCTAACAGAAACTCAGAGGTTAATAGCCCTTTTGATCTTGCAGCTGGTAAGGAAGTCAGAGCAATAAAAGAAATTATACATGCAAATTCTAGCAATTAACTCTGGTCTCAAAACAATAGCCAGAATTCCTTCATCTGGCCATCTTGGCTCCGGGTTTTAGATCAAAGAATTATACCATGCTTGACTTATAAGCTTTCTTCCAGCAGAATGCAATGTGGTTACATTTTTGAAGTTCAACATTTAGTAAAGAGAACAAGCATGTGACTTACATTAATAATTACAAATAACAGAATTATCTACAAAATTCTATCTGCCTAGGCTGGCAACCTTCACCTATCTTCACACGAAGTATCAGCTAGGTAGCTGAATTCTGTACTGCCAGTAAGTGCTAAAGTTAGAAATCAATTAGACAGACATAAGGAGTTGCAAAAATCCAAGTTAGAAGAGATGAACAACCACAGGAAGGTACTTAGATGGAGTAAGGTGCTTAAAAATGAGGCAAAGGATCTTTACATGACAGCATGAAGAACTAGTATCAACTGACATCTGGTCATCAATAGTCAATCATGAATGATTACCCCAAGGTGGCACATCAATGACAAATTGAAGACAAAATCCCCCTCTAACTTACAAATATACAGGGAACTTCGTAATCCGACTAAAAACATATCATTAATGACGAGAAGAAAGTACAGTTGTGTACACTTACCAGAAATGTAGATGTTAGAGTGTATTCACTGTTGCAGTCATCACACTTGGGTTATCTGCCTTCAGATAGCCCTCAGTTGGCCCGAATACTAGAGTCTTGGGATTTCTGCGTCTGATGCTGTTGACGCTTCTATGATGTCAGGTCGTCACGGGTATAAAAACATGCAGCTGACGCCATTACATCAGTTTTTCTTGCCCCAAAATGTCAGACGCCCCCAAAATAGGAAGCTATTACATGGTGTGGAACACCTCCAGTAAAAAGTAAATACCCCTGCCATAAAAGATGGCCATAAAGAGGATAGGTAGAAAGGACAGAGAAATCCAGGGGGCTGGAGGGAGGGAAACCAGGACTGCAACAGTGAACACACTCGAACATCTACATTTATGGTAAGTGTACACAACTGTACTATGTTCTTCGTGTTTCACTGTTGCAGTCATCACACTTGGGTTGATTCCCAAAGCGGAGGAAGGGTGGACGCAGTCAAGAAGTGTTAGGGCTGGCTAGCAGGCCTTGTAAAACTGCTGTAGCAAATCCAGCTCTGGATTTAGAAAAAAATAGTTAAGTGGTAATGCTTGGTGAAGGTGTGTACAGAACTCCAGGTTGCAGCTTCCAGGATGCCCCTGGTAGGGACTCCCCTGAGAAATGCTGTAGAGGCTGAAGTAGCTCTAGTGGAATGAGTTCTGATCCCCAGAGTGGTAGGTTTTCCATGGTGCTTGTAGCAGAAATGGATGCATTGTGCTATCCATTTGGAATCCAAAAAACATCCACGAAAAAAAGGAAGGCAAAAAAATCAGCTTTCAGGATGTATAAAATCACATTTATTGATCCAAACGTTCTGGTACCTCAGCAGTTCGCCTTCAGTGGAACAGTTTCTTCAAAATGGCCTTGCCCTCTGCCCCTGTAGCAAAGCTGACTAGCAGCTGGTCAGATTTTCTGAAAGGCTTAGTCCTGTCAAGGTAGAACCTGATCTGTCTGTGCACATCCAAGGAGTGCAGGATCCTTTTCCCTTTATTCTGAGGATTAGGGAAAAAGGTTGGCAAATGGATGGATTGGTTTAAAGCCACGCTGGATACCACCTTGGGCATAAAGGAAGGGTTAGTCCTGAGAGAAACCCTGTCCGCATGGAAAATAATGAAGGGGTCCACCGCCATTAGTGCCTGCAACTCAGACACTCTTTTTGCTGAAGTAATAGCTAGAAGTAAAGCTGTTTTCCAAGAGAGGAATTTTAACTCTGTTGAAGCAGCAGGTTCAAAAGGGGGAAGTGTGAGCTTCTCCAGTACAAAGTTAAGGTCCCAGGCCGGGGTGGGAGCTCTCCTAGGGGGGCCTTAAATTGTTAACTCCTCTCAGGGACTGTTTGAAGAGAGAGTGAGAAAAGAGAGGTGGCTCAGTATTATAATGAGCTGAGAGGGCAAAGGCATGAATCTTAATGGATGAGAAGGATAGGCCTCTGTGGAGCAGCTCTGTTAGGAAATCAAGGATATGAGGTAAGGTGGGAACAGCTGTGTCTTTTCCTTGAGACAGACTCCAACAATACTTTCTTCACTTTTCAGCATAGAATTTCCTAGTACTAGGCCTTCTGGCCTCAAGGATGATGTCCAGCACCTGTTTGCTGAGGGATGCTGGTGGTGTATTCAGTGGATAAGCCGGGCTGCAAGGTTTAGGGTTTGCAGCTGTGGATGCAAAATCTGCCCCACCTGCTGAGATAGCAAGGAAGGTGTCTGATGTAGGTGCCAGGGTGGCACTGCTGTCAGACTGCATTGGAGTAGGTAACCAGTGCTGGCGTGGCCAGTCTGGTGCAATAAGGGCGGTCCTTGGCCTGTCCTGTTTGATCTTGAGTAGCACTTTTGAGAGGAGGGGCATAAGGAGGGAAGGCATAAATTGAGAGGTTTTCCCATGTAAAGGATAGGGCGACTACCTTCCAGGCTCTGTTGTGAGGGTTCCTGGTGCAAAATTAGCTTAATTGGTGGTTTTGGGGGAGGCAAAAAGGTCCACCTCTAGGTTAAAAGTTTGAAGGAGTTGGGTTCCAGTTTCCACTCATGAGGGTCCAGTAGATTTTTGCTTAAGTCATCTGCCAGTGAATTTTGCTTGCCTGGCAGGAATTGAGCTTGTAGGTGCACTGGATGCTCAAGGCTGTGTTCCACAGAGCCATGGCTAACCTCCAGAGTGGGTACGAAGGAGATCCACCCTGGTTGTTTATGTACCACATAACTGTGGTGTTGTCGGTCTTTATCAGGAGCTGTCCTGGAAGGAAAAGGTATTTGAAGGCTGTCAGAGCATTCTGTACAGCCAGCACCTCTTTTTGATTGATGTGCAGAGGAATTTGTTCTGGGCTCCATTTGCCTTGAATGCATTTGCCTGCCATGTGAGCCCCCATGCATAGTCTGATGCGTCTGTTGTCAGGATTTAGGCGGCGAGGGGTTGAGTAAAAGGAAGTCCTTCGTTGTGGTTGCATGCTTCTGCCCACCAAAGAAACTCTGCCCTTAGACAAGGTATGATAGGAATCACGGTTTCCAGGTCCTGAGAATGTTGACACCAGTGACTTTTTAAGTACCACTGAAGCTTCCTCATATGCAGTTTTGCATATGGAATTAGCAGAATGCATGAGGCCATGAACCCTAGGGCTTGCAGTATTTTCCTTGCAGATAGCTGGGTTTTGGTGGCCATTAGTTTGAAATAGTTTGTCAAATGGACCTGCTTTTCGCTTTTCTGGAGTGAGTAATGCCATCTGGGAAGTTGTGTTCAAGTTTGCTCCCAGAAATACAATTTGTTGTCCGGGCACCAGTTGAGATTTGTTTTCGTTGATGGTGTATCCCAGTGAAGTTAGAAGACTTTTTACAAATGCCAGGTGCTGAAGTAGTAACTCCTGACTGTCCGCCTGAATCAGGCAATCATCCAAGTATGGGTAGATTTGAATACTTCTCTGCCTGAAGTATGCAATGGCTGGAGCCAGGCATTTTGTGAATACTCTGGACACATTAGAAAAGCCAAAGGGAAGCGCCTTAAAAGTAGATATTTCCTGCAAGACTCCCTTATTGGGATGTGCAGATAAGCTTCTTTTAAGTCTAGGGTGACTAACAAGGCATCCTTGGCTAGCATAGGAAGAAGCTGTTGCAGTGTAAGCATTTTGAATTTTGGGACCACCAGAAAGGTGTTGAGAATTGATAGATCCAGAACAGGGTGCCAAGAGCACTCTTTTCTGGGCACCAGGAACAATCTGGAGTAGAAACCCTGTCCCCCCCCTTTGCTCTACTGGAACAGGTTGAATAGCCCTGATATGGAGAAGGAAAGTACTTGCTTTTGAGCCTCTGCCCACTGGTTTGGAGGAAGGTCTGGCAACCTGCTTGGGGTTGGAACTTAGTGTTAGTAGAATCTGTATCCCTGGGATACAATGTTTAGAACCCATTGGTCCTGGGTAATGGACATTCAGTTTTTTTGCATGAAGGGCGAGTTTTCCTCCTAGGGGTGCAAGTACTTTGGCATGGCTGGGAAGGATAATTGGAAAGTCGTTGTGAACTCTTTCCATAAGGGGGTGGCTTACCACGCATGCCTTCTCAGTACAGACCCAGTGACAGCAGCCCTGCAAGATGTTTCTAAGGCATCAAACCCACACTGCAAAATATATTTACTAACTTGGTTTGCAGAATACATTAACTCTTGTAAATCTTTATTTTCTGTACAATCTGGAAGTAACACCATTTTTTGTTTAATTAGTTCCTTAATATGTTGCTGGTACTTCAACATGTGAAAATGGCAATTAAAAGCCCTGATGGCAGGAGCTGCAGAGGTATATACCTTCTTACCCCATCTGTCTCAAGCTCTAGAATCCCTGTCTGAAGGGGCAGGGTTTTTGGCTGTAGTAGCCTTAATGCCTTTAGGTCCCTGGGAAATGGTCTCTGGATCAACAGTAGGGTTCTTAAAGAGAAATTTGTGAGTCTGGTACTCTGTAGTACCAATCATGTTTTCTAGGAGCTGGTGGTAAGGTATCAGGAGTAAGACTGGACTCCAAGAAGACATCATCTACAATATCCAGGACAGGGGGTATAGCTAGAGGCCTGTGCTGAGGCAAATCTAAAAATTCCCTGAGTCTATTTTTGGACAGAGTATAATCCTGTCATTCCCAGCGGAAATGCTCTCTTAAGGTATGCAAGGTTTCACCAAAAGAAAAATCCTATAGAGGGGAGGCAGAGGGAATGGTTTCTTCTGCATCTGAATCCTCATAGGTAGGTATGTCCTGGTAATCAGAAGAGTCAGAGTCATCAGACTCCTGGTCTGTAGAATCAGACGGAAATTCAATTCTTTGTCTTTTAGCAGGGGAAGGCTGGCTTCCCCCAATTAGAGTAATAAGGTCTTCAGCCATTCTAAGCATTTGTTTTTGTGGCATGGGAGCTTGAGCATGCGCTTTGGACGTCTGTTTTCTAGGCGCAGTGCGATCTCTGGGCCTGAGAAACTCTGTAGTTTAGTTGCAAATGAAATTGTCGGTTTAATATGAATATCGGTAGGTCGGAATACACCCTCAGAAGTCGGTGCCTGCACAGCGGCTCTGGACTTATCCAAACAGACATCCGCAGGTTCCATAGTCGAAGCATCTCGTGGCATACCAGACTCCGAATGGGTCTCAGCAGAGGCCTGCGAATCTGTAGAAGTGGGCATCAGGGGCCGCAAGGGCGCCTCACTGAGTACTGGCGGAATGGCGACCAGCTTAACAGAAGCATCATCGGCAGTTTTTGACCTATGCGGTCTGTCTTTGTGCTTTTTCAGAAGATCGGTAGTCAGATGGCTTACCAAAGCCATTTTGGAATACGGAGAACGAGAGCGAAAGAATTTAGCTTCGAAAATAGCCCAATGATGGATGGTTCGGGCGTTAAACAAGGCACAAAACAGACAGCAAGGGACATCGTGGTCTGAGCCTAAACAGGTGACACAGTAAGAATGAAAATCTCTGAGGTTTTGCTTTCCATAGGCAAGACAATTGTTAATTTTTTCTGACATCAGTTAGACCAAGAAAAAAGAATCCCCAATGGGGTACTTAGCTTTATAAGACTTCAGGTCTGAAACTCAAAAAATGAAAATGACTGGTAGCGGCCGACCGGCACTTGCGAACTGGTTCTGCTTCGGTCTCCTTCTTGGCAAGAAAGATTGATGTAATGGCATCGGCTGCATGTTTTATATCCCGGATGACCTCACTTCATGGAAGAGGTGACAGCATCTGACGCAGAAATCTCAAGACTCTGGTATTCAGGCCGACTGAGGGCTACCTGCAGGCAGATAACCCAAGTGTGATGACTGCAACAGTGAAACACGAAGAATATCTTCTGTCTCACTCACCAAACTTCCATCTAGAAACCCTAAAAAATTCTGGGAGCTCTATCAACCACATTCCCCACCCTGGCAATCCTTCAACTCCTAACCCATATGTCCTAAACTCCACTTGAAATCGCTTCTCTTTTTAACTCATACTTCACCGATACAGTCAGTAAGCTCATCCAGACTTCCAGCTCACCTAATCTTTCACCTCATACCACCTCTCAACCACTCAACTCCTCCTTCTCATTAAAAACAATTCCTACTAACTATATTAAAAACTTTCTTAAACTAAAACCATGCTCACCCTTCTGTTGACAAACTCTCACCTCACTTCCTTAGGATTGCAGCTAATTCAACAGTATATCCTGTCTCCATCCTTATTAATCGCTCCATTAGAGAATCAACAGTCTCCTTAAGTTGGAAAAAATCCCACATTATACCCATCCACAAGGGAGGGAATTCGATTGAACTTTCTATCGACCTATAACAATTCTCTCTCCATTTGCCAAAATTCTTGAACATTGTGTTCACAAACAAATCTTAACCTCTCTTATCCAAAAAAACCCCTGATTACCCCTACTCAGCATGGTTTTCTCCCATACCATAGTACATCTACTGCTGTCCTCTGTTAACTCTGTCTTGCTAGAAAAACAATAAACTTGCGTCCTGCCTCTTTTTAAACCTTTCTAAAGCCTTTGACACCATCTCCCACCCATCATTCTCTAAAGCTAGCCCAACTCAACTTATCCACTTCTACTATCTCTTGGTTCAATAGGTACCTTTCTGACAGGATGCAATCTGTGAATTGGCTGTCTACCTTTTCTCCCTTTCTCCCTATTAATATAGGTGTCCCCCAAGGCTCAATTCTAGGTCCCCTTCTTTTTTAACATCTTTACTAACCAACTTCACCAATCCTGTCCCCAGTCCTCCCTCATTCAGTCTGCAGATGACTCCTCTATTATCTTTTTTGCTGACAACAGTACAGATCTACTATTACACAAAAATCCTTTACCCTTAATGAATCCTGGCTAACAGCCAACTCATTCTTAACCCTAAAAAACGAAACTCCTCCTCTTCCTCCCTAAATCCCTCTATCACCTGAAATCATCTTTTTCCATCTCCACACTAAATACTTTCAGTTCCCCTGTAACTCATACTAAAGCTCCTTGGTGTGACCATACATGATCGGCTTAAATTTGATTTACATGTACACCACAGTACTAAGAAAACCCACCAAAAGTTTAGTTTATTGTATAGAAATAAAAGGTTCCTCACCCCTGACACTAGAATCTTACTCGCCCATGCCTACCTTCTTCCTAATCTCTTTTATGGCTTGCAAATCCATTGGATTGGATCCATATTGCAAATCCATATTGGATTGGATTCTAGTCTCTCATCCCCACTATTTTACCAACAGTGGCATCCTTCCCGACCCACTAGGTGACCACCTACCCACCGACTTCCCACTATCCTTCAACGGACCCACAACATCATTACAATCCGTGACCAAAAAAACTTCAACCCAACAACCTTTTCAAATTCACTAAAAGCAGTAAATTGGACTTGTCTAAAAACACTACCTCTAGACAATGCTGTCTCATACTTTAACTCAACATTCTTAAAAGTACTTGACTCCCAAGCTCCCCTACGGACTAAGAGAATAAAAACTAAATCAGCCCCTTGGCTATCTAAAACTACTCTTTCTACCATGAGACAGAGAGACAAAGCATGGGCACGCTACCAAAAACATAAGGCAACCCCACTCCTTAATAAATACAAAATGCTCCGCAATAAAGTTAAGAAACACATCTCTTGCGATCGACAAAACTATTACTCTACACTCCAAAACCAAAACAAAAACAACCCTCAAAAATTCTGGAAAGGTATCTCCACTCTCCTCCACCCCAGTAAACCAGATACTCCCACCCCAGACCCAAATGCTCCAGAACTAGATTTAGCCACCCAATTTAATTCCTTCTTTATTGACTATTTCCAAACTGACCTTCTCTTTCTCTATCTCCTCCCCATCATCTAACACCCCTACACCCACCCCCATTATCTCTACATCCACACCCTGCTCTACACCCACTAATCCCACTATCCCCTTCTCTACACAAATTCCATCCTCATCTATACCACCCCAAAATTCAACACCCCCTGACTGCACTCTCTTCACTTTAAATCCCATTCCTACTGCTACCATTAAGAAACTCCTTCAGAAATTGAAACCATGCACCAATGCTCCTGATAATATCCCTTCTTACTTTCTTGGCATTGCTGCTGAAAGCCTTGCCTACCCCATCAGCATCTTAATTAACCGCTCCCTACAAGAAGGCTCAGTTCCCCAAATCTGGAAACAAGCATATATCATACCATTACACAAAGGTGGCAACAATAACAGCATTACTAATTTCCGTCCCATAGCCATCCTGTCCCCCATTTCAAAAATCCTTGAAAAATGTGTACAACTCCAACTCCTCCCTCATCTCCTAGACAACAATCTTATCACCCCCACACAACACGGTTTCAGACCTAATCATAGCACCATGACCGCCCTTCTCTCCTTCCTTGAAATCATCAATAAAGCCCGTGACTCAGGACAAATCGTTTCCACCATACTCCTTGATCTTTCAAAAGCCTTCAATACTATCTCTCACAGCCTGCTCTTAACTAAACTCTCCAAACTCTACCTATCCTCCTCCTCTTTGAACTGGTTCTCTAGCTATCTATCCAACAGAAATCAAGCTGTAAAGTGGAAAAAAGCAACTTCCTCCTTCCTAAGTACCCCTACCGGAGTTCCACAAGGCTCCATACTGGGTCCTCTACTCTTCAATATCTTTATTAATGACTTCTACAAAGCTATCCCTTTCTCTAGCATCATCCAATATGCTGATGATTCTACTATCATCTGCTCTGCCTCTTCTATCCCCACACTACAAAAACTTACTCAAGACGCCTTTTCTTCCACAGAGCAATGGATGCTAAGCAATCATCTAGCTCTCAATGCCACCAAGACCAAATTAATGTTATTTACCCCCTCCAAACTCACTCCCCCCAACATGAACTCATTCTTAGTTACTAGTCAAAATAACTTACCTCTCGAAATAGTGTCAGACACCAAACTACTCGGGGTTCAGATCGACAACCAACTAAAATTTAATTCCCACCTACAAAAAAACATCAAAAAAACACATCAAAAACTTGGCATGCTGTATAGACAAAATGCCTACCTTACATCCACCACTAAAACCACTCTAGCTACTTCCTTTCTTATCCCCTCCCTTCTCTATGGTGCCCCACTACTTACTAATCTTCAGTCCTCATTAAAAAAACAGCTCACCTCATGCTATAACAAAATTGCTAAATTCGCCACCGCTCATAGGTCTTCCACTCACCACTGTCTCTCCCTCCATAAACTAAAATGGTTAGAACTTCCCAACTATCTTACTTACACTCAACTCTAGCCCACAAGCTGATTTTAAACCCCTCCCTTGCTTCTGCCCTTAAAATGCACCTACCAAATAGAGTGCTAAGGTCTAATAATCAAAATCTACTAGAAGTGCACAAACCCACTCATCCCCCAGGCAAAAACCTCCCTTCCTTCAGCCTCGCTCGCCTCTGGAACTCTCTACCTCCAAACATCCGCATTACCTCTAACCATTCTACCTTCAAGAAGTCACTTTTCTTACACCTAGCATCTCAATGGGAATGCTCTTGCTCCCACCCCTCATAACCAACTCTACTTAATCACCAACTCTACTAAATGCCCTTAAATACCATAACCTACTTTATTCATCCACTATGTTTGTTCATTAATCTGCATTTATGTTTTGCTTTTTGTTCCTTTAATAGCATGTACCAAGGCTTTTACTGTCTAATTTTAATGTACATTATGCTTTGCTACTACAATGTATCTAGAAATTACTGTCAAATGTCAATGTACATATATTTTCTGTTTTGGAGCTTTTCTCCCCAGGACTCCATTGAAAACGGGTTCTTCAAGGCCCAATGGACTATCCTGGTAAACCAACTGCAATAAATAAATAAATAAATAAATCCTAACTAATCTACAGTCTTCGCTTCTTTCCAAATTAGAATCTACCTACAATAAAGAAACCAGATTTGCTGCTAACCTGTCTTTTTAAATCTCATGATTGCCTGGCTCTGCGGACATTTAACTGGTTACTTTCCTAAAAAATTCCTATCATATCAACTTCCAGTAATTCATTCTATACTGTATAAACCCTACAACTGCCCTAGTGTCTCTTAACTAATTCCCTTTACACCTTCACTAAATCTCTTAGAAGCTCTGATCGATATCTACTTCAAACTTATAAACCGATCAAATGTATTGAACATTCTCTTTAGCGCTTCTCTTGCCTCACGTTGGAATAAACTTCCACTGCCAACGAGAATTATCTCCAATGTTCACAAATTTAAGAAAACACTAAGAATGTACCTAAATAGTATCTGTTCCTGTTCTCTGTGATCATCCAACTTGAACCCCTCCCCCACTTTTGCTCTACTTTCTTCCTACTACCTTCCTTTTGTTTCTCATCTTTTCTCTCTCTCTCTCTCCTTACTTTGACTTTTATTTTTAATTTTACTATTACTGCGGATATTGTTAAATTCCCTGCAAATATTTATATTGTACTTCAATTAATTTTATTATTGTTATGTGGAGATTTTCTCCCTGGGCCTCCACTGAAAAAGGGTTTTGCCCAGTTGGACCATCCCGGTTAACAAATGTCATAAATAAAAATACATGGGCTCAAAGCTGAAGCTCTCAGAGTCCCTAAGTGTGGTATATATAGCAGTAATAAAGATGTTACAAGTTTAAGCCAATTACATGTCAGCCACTGAAGAATATAGTTCAAGGCAGTTAAGATAAAGATTTCAGGATTCCATATAGTATCACGAGTAAGTACTGATATGTTATCAGTACAGTAGTGGTAGCACAAATCTTTCCTTTGAGTTTTTTCTTGGTGCAAAATACCCAAAACCCCCAATTTGCGCAATGAATACACAATAAATCCACGAAAAAAAAACGAAACCAGCAGTCAGTTCCAACAACAAGGGCTCCTAAATTGCACATTTACTTCAAAAACCGTTGCAAAACATGTAAAAAAACAAAAAAAAACTATTCAATACAACACTGAACTGACTGCTGGATTCTGTTTTTTTCTTTGTGCAAAATATACAAAGTGAACAAGACAGGGTCTAGGAATGGAGCCCTTTGGCACACCACAGTCAACGAGGTAAGAGGATGAAGAAATTAACTCTGAAAAGTACAGTTTTGTACCTACCATAAATGTAGATGTTCGAAGATCCACATTGCTGCAGTCCTTACACTTGGGTAGTCCGCTGTCCTCGGTCGGCCCGAATATCAAAGTATAAGGCTGACGTCGGTCAAGGCGCATTAGACTGACATCAGAACGTCAGGGTACAAATGCGCATGACCGACGTCATATCCTCAGTCTTTTCTTGCCCCAGATGTCAGAAGACCCTAACAAGAAAGGTCAAAACCCAAAGACAACAAAACCAACAACCAACCACCCTAGCACTAATAATATGTACAATATATACAATATACATAATATTTACAATCCAACCCACACAACCGCCTCTAACTACAGAGGGGAAGGAGGGAGGGTAAATTGGACTGCAGCAATGTGGATCTTCGAACATCTACATTTATGGTAGGTACAAAACTGTACTATGTTCTTCATCTCACATTGCTGCAGTCCTTACACTTGGGTAGAATCCCAAAGCAGAGGTAAGGGAGGCTGGCACAACTATAAAGAAGCAGGAGCTGCCAAAATGCCCTGTAAAATAGCAGTGGCAAAACCAGCCCTAGATTTAGAGTAAAGTGGAAGGTGATAATGCTTAGAGAAAGTGTGCACAGAACTCCAAGTAGCTGCCTCCAAGATATCTTTAGTTGCCACCCCTTAAAAGCTGTTGAAGTGGCAGTAGCCCTAGTGGAATGAGGCCTAATCCCAGCTGGAACCTCCTTGCCATGATGGGAATAACAGAATGCAATGCAAAACCCAATCCACTTAGAAATAGTTTGTTTTGACACAGGCTTGCCCTGAGAACTCAAAGCAAAAGAAACAAATAACTGCTGAGACTGCCTGAACCCTTTAGTTCTGCTCAAATAATATCGCAACTGCCTGTGTACATCCAAAGTGTGCAAAATCTTTTCCCCTTTATTTTGGGGTTTGCATAAAAGGTAGGCAAATGAATAGTTTGGTTTAAAGACACACTAGAAACCACTTTAGGCATAAAGGAAGGATTAGTACGTAAAGATACCCTATCCTTATGGAAAATTAAGAAAGGCTCAACTGCCATAAGGGCCTGTAATTCAGAAACCCTTCATGCAGAGGTAATGGCTAACAAAAAAGCAGTCTTCCATGATAAATATTTCAACTCAGCAGTAGCTGCAGGCTCAAAAGGTTGTAGAGTGAGTTTCTCCAACACAAAATTGAGATCCCAAGCAGGAGTAGGAGCTCTCCGTGGGGGTCTTATATTCTTTGCCCCTCTAAGGAATTGCTTAAACAAAGGATGAGAAAACAATGGTGGGTCACAATCATAGTGAGCAGAAATTGCTGCAGCATGAATCTTAATAGAAGAGAAGGACAAACCTTTGTCCAGTAACTCAGTTAGATATTGAAGAGCCACACTTAAATTAGGCTTAGAAACATCAAATGCTTTTGCTGCACTCCAAAATAAAAATCTCTTCCATTTATCTGCGTACACTTTCCTTGTACTAGGCCTTCTGGCTACCAAAATAACATTCAAAACTTGCTGTGGAAGCTGAAACCCTCCAGGGTTTAAAACAGAATATGCCAGGCTGTCAGGTGAAGAGAGTGAAGTTTGACATTGAGTAAATGACTGTTCTCCTGAGTCAGCAGGTGTGGAATCGAAGGTAAAGGCCATGGAGGCTCCGTGCCAGACTTCTCAGTAGTGGGTACCAATGCTGTCGAGGCCAATCTGGAGCTATTAAAATCATCCTTGGCTTGTCCTGTCTGACCTTCAGAAGTACCTTTGGGAGGAGAGGCAGAGGTGGAAAGGCGTACACATGAAGATTGCTCCAATTGAATGAAAGAGCATCCACCTTCCAAGCTGTGGGATGAAAACTTTTGTGCAAAACTTTGGCAGCTGGTAGTTTAGTGGAGAAGCGAACAGATCTATGTCTGGAGTTCCCCATGACACTGTCAATTTCTGAAATACATGAGGATCCAATTTCCACTCGTGGGGATCCATAATTTGTCTGCTCAACACATCTGCTAAGGAGTTCTGTGCTCCCGGCAGAAACCTTGCCTGAAGATTTAGCTGTAAACTGAGAGCAGTCTCCCACAAAATCATTGCTTGTCTGCACAGAGGATAAGAATGTGTTCCCCCTTGCTTGTTGATGTACCACATGACAGTTGTGTTGTCTGTTAGAATCAACACCTGCCCTGGAAGAAGTAAATCCTCGAAAGCTATTAATGCAAATTGGACTGCTAACATCTCCTTCAGGTTGATATGTAGATGTAGAAGTCTGGCAGGCCATGTGTCTTGTATCCACTTTCCATTTAGATGAGCTCCCCAAGCTTTGTCTGAGGCATCTGTCGTTAGAATCTGACTCGCCTCTGGCCGGGTCACAGAGAGTCCCTTGTTTAGGTGACATTCCTGAGCCCACCACAAAAATTCCTTTTGAATGCAAGGTATTATCTGAATGACAGTGTCCAAATCTTGGCAGTGCTGTGTCCATACATTTTTGAGATACCATTGTAACTTCCTCATATGCAGTTTGGCATTGGGAAGCACCAGAATACAAGATGCCATGAACCCCAAGGCTTGAAGGACTGTCCTTGCAGTCAGCCTGGACTGATGAGACAATTGATGGAAGTAAAGAGAAAGATTCTTTTGTTTGTCCGGGGTCAAAAAGGCCATCTGGGATGCTGTATTCAGTCTCACACCCAGAAAGCACATGTCCTGAGAGGGTACTAGACTGGACTTTATTTCGTTCACAGAATACCCTAGGCATCTTAGCACTGCTATCACATAGTGAAGATGATGAAGAAGCTCTTCTTTTCCTTGAGCCAGAATCAGACAATCGTCCAAATAAGGATAGATCTCTATCCCTCTTAGTCTGAAGAAAGCTATTACTGGAGCCAGAACCTTCGTGAATACTCTGGGCGCAGTAGATAAGCCAAAGGGCAATGCAGAGAACTGATAATGAGAAGTCCCAGCCCGCAAACGTAGATACTTCCTGCAACTTAGCCTGATAGGAACATGAAGGTAAGCCTCCTTGAGATCCAGAGTCACCATCCAATGATCTTTGCCCAGCAGAGGTAAAAGCTTTTGTAACGTCAACATTTTGAACTTGGGAATGTCCAGATAAGTGTTGAGGATAGACAAATCCAAAATTGGTCTCCACGTGTTCCCCTTCTTTGGTACTAGGAACAGGCGAGAATAAAATCCTAGGCCCACTTCTGACAGAGGGACCGGCTGAATGGCTCCTATTTGGAGTAGCAGAGAAATCTGTTTGTGAGCCTCTATTCTTTGCTGAGGAGGAACGTCTGGCATGCCTTTGAAAGGAGGCAAGGTATGGAAATAAAACCTGTAACCTTGGTGTATGATATCCAATACCCATCTGTCTTGGGTAATTAAACTCCAATTTTCTTTGAAAAGTGCCAACCTTCCTCCCAAAGGTGCTGCTAGTCGAGAAGACTCTGGCAGCTGAAAAGGTAGGTCATTGGGTCTGTTTACGAAAGGACTGACCCCTGCCCTCACCCAAAGACTGTGCAGGTGAACTCCCTGTTCTTGGCCTGAAAGAGCCCTGAGCTCTGCTCCTACCCTGTCTAGACCTGCCCCTAGACTGGGAATCATAAGAAGGATACGTCCACCCCTTAGTAGGCCAATTTCTGCTAAACTTCGGAGGCTGAACCTGCAAAAAATCTTTAACAGTCTGCATAGACTTAGCCTTGTCTTCCATTTTCTTTAAGACTGCCTCAACAGGTGAACCAAATAACACATCAGATTGTAAAGGAGCATCCAAAATCCTTGTCTTAACATGGTCAGATAAATTCTGATCCCTCAGCCAGGCGTGCCTGCGAAGAACTGACCCTGTGGCAGCCACCCTAGGCGAGGCCTGTACAGCATCAAAACCACATTGCAAAGAATGCTTACCCACTTGTTCAGAGACATGTACCAAATCCTGTAACTCTTTACAGTCAATACCTTCCGCCAGAGCATCTACCTTAGACTTTAATTGAGACAGTAGATAGTTTTGGTATTTCAACATGTGAAACTGGCAATTTAGAGCCCTCATAGCTAGGGTGGAAGACGTATAAACTTTCTTTCCCCATCTATCCAAAGCCCTAGCCTCTTCATCTGGAGGAACCGGATTTTTAACAACAGAAGCCTTAACACCCTTAGGCCCCTGACTAACAGTTTCTGGGTCCGCCCTAGGACTCTTAAAAAGAAACTTATGAGCTTCAGGCACCCTATAATACCTATCCGGCTTAACAGGAGCAGGAGGCAGGGAATCAGGATTAAGAGAAGCCTCTGCAAACACATCCTCCACAACATCCAAAACAGGAGGTATAGCCAAAGGCCTATGCTGGGGTAAAAACAGAAATTCCCTAAGCCTTTTCCTGGAATCTGAGAAATCCTGACCTTCCCACTTAAAATGCTCCCTCATGGAATGGAGGGTCTCTGAAAAAGAAAAATCCTCAGGAGGAGAAGCAGAAGGAGTAGAATCATCCACATCAGAATCAGAATAAGGAGAATACTCCTGCAAGTCTTCAGCCGAAGACTCTGAAACATCTGAAGCCTGCTCAACACTCCCTAACTCAGGTTCCACCCTAGGCCTCTTATCAGGAGGGGGCAAAGAACCTCTAATTAAGGTAATCAAATCTTCTGCCATTTTAAGCATATGCTTCTTGGGCACAGATCCTGAAGAACTAGGAGTGACACCAACTGAAGCTAAACCTGGCCTGCCTCTGGGAGAAGCCTTGGAAACAGAAGGCCTAACCACCCTAGGAAGGGAGGGGAGTACAGTAACCTGAGAAGCCCCTTCAGCCTGACTTGCCTCCTGAGAGGCCACATCCTGCAATAACAAGGTCTCCCCCTGGGCCTCCAGAGAAACCTCCGGTGGAACCACCGGCTCCACCGATACCTCTAAAGAACCGGTGTCCGGTACGGACGACTCGTCCACCCTGGGCTTAGCTGCTTTATCCTTGCGCTTCTTTGAAGAAGCGGACGCCGGAGCATCCGACGGCATAGTGTAATTGCACTGCTTCCCAAAGACTAACCTGGCACAATCTAACCGTCTCTTAATAGTGCGCTTATTGAACCTAGCACAAAAGCGACACCCAACAACGTCGTGCTCAGGCCCTAAACAAGGAATACACAAGGTATGATAATCTCTATGCGGTATCTGTTTCCCACAAGAAATACAGTTATTCACTTTTTCTGACATCCGGTAAACCACTGAGGCAAGAAAAAAGTAAAATATTCCCCAACGGGGTACTTAGCCAACTTTGACTCGGTCTGAAACTCCGAACTCGAAAAATTTCAGAACGCCAAACGGCACTTGCAACGCTGCTTCTGCATCGGACCATGCGGCAAAAAAGACTGAGGATATGACGTCGGTCATGCGCATTTGTACCCTGACGTTCTGATGTCAGTCTAATGCGCCTTGACCGACGTCAGCCTTATACTTTGATATTCGGGCCGACCGAGGACAGCGGACTACCCAAGTGTAAGGACTGCAGCAATGTGAGATGAAGAACATCCACTCTAAGTGCTCACAAGAAAAAAGGGCAAATTACACAGTATCACTCCTGGCACAATACCAGTTCTCATGCAAACACTCTTGTATAATCCCATGATCAATAACAGTGTAAATGAAAGAATATGTAAAGGCTGTTTTTTTGTTTTTCTTTCGGCTTTTCCCAGTTAGGGGTCGCCACAGCGGAACTCTGGTCCACTAATGATTGGCAGTAGGTTTTTACAGTGCCGAGGTGCCAGCCCGACACCCAACCTTCAACGAAAGCACGCCCATTCACGCATGTCTTTCGAACGCCACTCAACTGCAGGGAGGACATGCAGACTCCACACAGAAGGCGCTCCAGCCAAGAATCAAACGGGAGAACCTCTTGTGATGAGGTGACAATGCTACCACTGCACCACCACGGCTGTCAGTGTAAATGAAAGAATATGTAAAGGTAGGGTACTAAAATGGGAGAAAGGGAGAGAGGGTAGAATAACGGAATAAGTAGAGGACTGTGTGTATAAAATAATTGGCTAATAATAAGGAAGATAAAGATGGAGAGCAAAATGGTATTCTGAATGTAGCACTTAAGATGCTAGAGAAGTGCTGACTGGTCCATTATTTGAGGTTTTTTTCCAGGTCTCCGGGTAGAGAAGGGATGATGTGTTGCTGCCTTTCAACGGTGGAGGGTTGGGTGTAAGTTGAGCCAGGAAAACTAAAATTGTCCAAGAACTTACTGTAACATGATATATGAAATCCAGAACTCTTATCAGAAAATCTTGACTATATTGTTCACCAGATGCTCAAGCAGATCACTGCTGAAGTGATCCCTTCTATGCTCACTTAAGCCTCAGGTCAGATATCTGGCCCAATTTCTAGAGCTCAGTTTCCTTTCTCTTCCAAGCCAACCGAATGACCTCCACTTAGGTGTGTCACGAGAATGATCTGCCTGTCAATTTAGAAACTTCCGGCCTTCAGAGCATCTACCCTGCTAGATCCTACACAAGGTCCTTCGAACCCTATTTGAAACAGAGGCATAACTCTGTACTGCTAGGATTAAAGGCTTTGAAAAAAAGGGTTTCCCCCCAAGGTTACCCAGACATAAGGCTGGAGGCCCTGACAAGGAATAAGGGGATGGTAAATGATCTAACAATCAAAACCTCCTTGCTGTACACAAACAATCACATAGCCCTGGTCAACTTCTTCGATCTTTCTCCCTTGGGTGCAAATGGAACTTACTCCTTCCCCAAATCCACACTACACAAAATCTCTCCTCTTTTAAGGCATTGCTACACTCATCTCTCCACTACCTGGGAATGCTCCTGGTCACATCCATCCTAACCTCCCTCTTCCTCCTACCCACACTTCCCTACCCTACCTTAATTATGCCTTCTGCTGCCACATCTGGGGGGGGAATATGTACATTTCCTATTTAGGAATCTTGTACTGATGTAACTGTTACTGTTTGTACTAAAACCTGTTTGATTGTTTGCAACTAGAACATACTGTATCAACTCCTGTTTTTTCACTCTTGTATTATCTCTGTTGCATGTAAATATTATTACTGTATTAATTTCTTGTTAAACTTCTTGTTGCTTTTTTTTGTACACATCTACTGTGGAGCTTTTCTCACCAGAACTCCACTGAAAAAGGGTTCATCTTGGCCCAATGGACTTTCCCAGTTAAACTTCAAATTAAAAAAATAAAATAAAATGCACAAGGCTAGGGTACCATACCACATCTCAGGAGGTCTCAGAAGAGAAGAGGGGAATTAGTGGAGGGGAATCTTTACTGCAACAATAGATTCAAAAAGGTACTATTATGTTAAGTTCTTAAACAACTGCATTATGCTCTTTATATACTGCAGTAGTCCTTACTACTAAACTAATACTCATAGCTTAGGTGGCTAGGGAGGAGGACTGACTGGAAGGGTGAGCTGCAAGAAGACCTGCAAAATGCCAGCTGCAAACAGAGCTCTGAAAGCAGTAGCTATGGCCTACTGAGTTTGGAAAACATGTGGACTGATGACTGTACAACTACTTCCAGAAAAGCCACAATTGCTGCTATATATCCTCTAGTGCTGTAGGTTCTGGTGGTCCTTTCCATCAGAACAAAATGCAAAGAGCTAGTCAACTCAGACTGTTTAATAACTGGCTTTCCATCCTTCTTGGATACAAAAGACACAAACAACTGATTTAAGTTTCTGATGTTCTTTGTTTTATCTTGACAGTGTTTCAGTTCCTTGTGCACATACAAGGGATGAAGAATTCTCTCTCCTTTTTCTAAAGGTTAGGGAAGAAACCAGGAGGGAACACTATGACTGAAGAACTCAGTCACTACTTTAAGCATAAATGTGTTCCAAGTCCTATCCTTATGTAACAGTAGCTCTTCATATGAGCACCAATAGTTTTGAAATCCTCCTAGCTGAGGTGATGGCCAGAAGTAAAGTGGTTTTCCATTTTAGACATTTGAGGGGGATGAGTCAAAAGGCTTTAAATGGGGCAGTGGCAGTTTTTACAGGACATAGTTTAACTGCCATAGAAGGCCAATAGCTTTTCTTGGTGTTCTTAGATGGAGGACTCCTTTAACAAAATGTTTGAGGAGCTGCATGGCTGCTAGGGTGGGGTGTTCAATAGGCAGGCAGGCTGAAATGTACTTTGACAAATGCACATGCTAGGCATAAACTGAACAGCTCCCAAGTAATGTGGAACCATGGACACTAGTGCTGCTCTGTGTGTGTGTGTGTGGGGAGGGGGGGGGGGGGGGTCCTTGATTTTTTTTCCTGTGGCATCCAAGAAAAAAAACCTCTCTCACTTTGCCAAGTAGAATTTCCTTGTAGTAGGCTTCCCAGCCCCTTTATGTATGGTCAGCACATCTTCAAGAAACTGGTGCCTGAACAGTATGATAGATGAATTATCCAAGCAGAGAGATGCAGTGATTGGATGGGGGGGGGGGTTTCAAAGGCAGCATATGTGGTTTCATCCTGCCATTTGAATGAGGTAGGAAAACTTGAAAATTCTGTATTTAATGATAAACAGTTGATCACTGTCTATCCTTTTCAATAGGAAGGACTTCTGTGTAAGCGGATATCTCTAAAAAGCCTCAGGATAATACTTATTCTAGGCTTTAACTCATGCTCTCTCCCATAATTCTCAGTGTCTACTTGCTACTGCATATTTTGGAAACCAGCTTGAAACTTAATAGTGACAAGTAACAGAGAACATAGAAAAAGAATACTGCACTTCAAATATCCCCAAAGACATCCTTTGGACACAAATGGTAAGTGGACAAGCTGAAGAGAATGGGGATCTAGCTCTACAGTTATTTTAAGTACATAGGTTTCATATCTGGGATCATCTCATCTAACCTTTTCAAAAACAGATTTCCCAGCTCAAATAAGGTGGCCCAAAAGCAGACCCCTGTCTCAACTCAACGTCCAGCTTGTAATCCCTGGTGAAAGTGCACAATAAGGACCCACACAACGGCTGCATAAAAACCTTTGCAAAAAAGCCTTAGAAGTAATCACAGCTACAGCACAACAAAGGTTGCTAGCTTTGGACAACTCCACTCCATAATTTTCTGGACAAAATTGTAAGCAGTTTGAAAGCCATTTTTTTAGGGTATAACTTTAGACTCGTTCTTTCACAACTTTTCTGTGAAAGATATGAATGACAGATAGTACAATTGTGCAAGCTGAAATTACCATAACAGTAGATTTTCAAATGGTCACTGCTGCAGTTGCCTTACCAATAGGGTTCATATCCTGCCAAGGATAAAACAGCCAGACAGCTTCCAAAGCTTCAGGGTATCTTCCATGCACCCAAACTGACAAGCACCTCAAGCTGAGCTGACTAAAAGACATGTTTAGGTGCAATGCCCTTCAGAGCTTTCCTGCCAGCACAGTGCCAGCACTGAACCCTGAAAGGGCAAGGCTAGGAATAACAAAAAATAAAAGTCCAAACCCTGGCATAAAAAACGCACCACAAAACAAGGGAGATAGAGGGGAGGGAGGTGTTGCTGCAGCAGTGATCATATAAACATTTACTGTTGTGGTAAGTTCAACTTACTCAGCTATACTATGTTCTTATAGGTTCACAGGTAGGTACTAGGCTATTGGCCCTAGGGCTTATATAAGCCTAGCCAAACGGTACGCTGGCTTTCGCCACCCAAGAAAATTATTTTCCTGTGCCCCTGTCAAGCCACAGAAATGATCCCCGGGGTGAATTTCCTATCTCCCATCCAATCATCAAGATTATTCTTGAGTGCTAATGAGGAGCTTTGTTTGATAAAGTTAGGTAGTTTGTTACAGAGTATGGGAAGTCTCTGGGACAGTAATCTATCCCTCCAGCATGTTCTGTTTATTGTGGTGATGAGGTTTAGGTCCCTAGAGCATGTAGCTCGGAGGAACGGAGATTTCTTTAAGTGGAGCATGTCCAACAGCTCTGGGTTTGACATAGCTTTGTACGTTAGGCAGAGATCACCTCTGAGTATGCGATGGAGTAAAGCTGGAGTTTTTTGAGACTGTCTGCGTAGGGCATCTGTATGAGGACGGTAATCCTCTTTGTGAGGCATTTCTGTGGCCTTTCTAGTTGTTATAGATGTCTTGTGAGGTACATACCAAAAGGGGTGCTGTACTCTATAATGGGTCTAATGAATAGAGTGGAACAATGACCTCTTTTTTTCTTGGATGAGAAACCTTTTGTGATGAGATGTGATGAGAAGGATTTCCTGACTACTGTGGCGATGTGATTATCAAAGGAGAGACTACTGCCCACCTGTGCCCCAAGGTCTCATCACACTTTTGGTGTTAAGTAGACTACAACCTATGTGGTAGTTCATGGGTACAGAGTTTTTACCAAAAGGGATGACAATGCACTTTTTGGCATTGAGCTTGAGGCTATGGGTTTGACACCAGGCATCTGTCTCAGTGAGGCCATTTTGTAGGATGTCCACATAGTTAGGAGTTTTGATTATGGCTCGTAGTTTGCAGTCATCTGTGAACTTTGTTAGCCAAAGACCTTCTGTGTTAGCCTGTACTTCAGAGAAGTAGATACCAAACAGGACAGGACTCAGGACTGAACCCTGTGATACTCCACTTGTCACTGGTCTGAAGTTGGATTTAGAGTTTGCTACTTTTACAGTGTGGGTTCTGTCAGTGAGCCAGTTGGCAACCCATTTTGTGGCATAGGGATTTATACCTAGTTTAGTGAGTTTATCTATAATTCCAGAGAGGGGGATGGTGTCGAAAGCCTTGTTGAGATCTAGATAGGCTGTGTGAACCACCTTACCCTCTCATCTACGGCTTTGGTGAACTCTTCAAAGAAGTCTATCAAGTTTAGGAGACATGATCTGCCTTTTACACACCCAAACTGGGTAGGGTCCAAAGTTTGGAGATTACCAGTGTCACTGTTTATAAGTCCCATGATGATACATTCCATAGCCTTGCAGACCAGGCTCGTCAGGCTAATGGGGCGGTAGTTCCCAGGGTCCGTGGTGGCTCCCTCTTCGTGGAGTAGGATAACCATTGCTGTGTGCCATTCACTGGGCACAAAGCCTGAGGTGAGGCTATGACTTGAACATGGTACTTGAATGGGGTGCCAGTTCGTTCTATAGTTCATGTAGAACGCAGCCTGGGATGTGTGTGCTTTTTACCTGTGCAGTCGTGACTACAGGAACTTTGCATTCTTCCGGTATAGAGATGGGCCCTTTAGGGGGTGAGAGGGGGGTAAAGTTAGAACTGAACCTATCTGCCAGGATGTTGGCAATATCAGTTGGTTCTGTATATTTAGTGCCATTGTGCTGTAACTCAGAGCAGATCTGAGTACTGCCATTGAGATTCTTGACATAGCTATAGAATGCTTTGTCACTGTCTTTAGAATCAGTGGCGATTTTGTTTTCATAACTAGCTTATGAGGATTTTTTTGAAGGATCTCAGCTTCTTACAGAGGTTGACTAGGGAGTTCCTCCAATCATGGGATTTTATTCTTTTTTTGCAAGTTTCTTTCTTCTATTGTAGAGTTTGTTTATAGCAGGGGACCACCAGATTGGCTTCCCTTTTTTTTTTTTTTTTTTGAGGATAACATCTTGGTTCTGTTATTGATTTCACGATCCATGCACTTGTGTAAGTGCTTATCAAGTGCATTTGTATAGGATTCAGCAGTCGTACCTCTATTGTCGGTCAGCATGGGTGTCGAAGTTTGCCACTTCTGTCTTAAGTGTGAAGATGGCTTTGGAGAAATTTTCTATGGTGGTTTACCTAATGGGAGTTGGGGGGGTGGGGGTGGGATGTGGATGTCTAGGGTGATTAGCTTGTGGTCGGATCTGACCAAGGAATTGACCTCTGATGTGGAACACCGGCTGCCCATGTTGGTAATAACCAGGTCTAGGATATTGCTGCCCCTGGTGGGGGTGTGGATAAGCTGATCCAAGGCATTGGAATTTATGAATTCAAGAAAACATTGAGCACAAGAATTGGTACACGAGTAGTTTTCCCAGTTAATGATGGGGTAGTTGAAATCGCCCATTATTAGGGTGTTAGGTTGTACCCTAATATTTTCCAGTGCATCAAAACATAAGGAATGGGAATCCTGGGGCATGATAGGGGATTTTTAGCAAGCTACAATTTGGATTGCGGTCTTGCCCAGAGTTAGTTGCACTTGGATAATCTCAGATGCATTATGCTGAGCAACAAGCTTGGAGGTGTGGATATCCTTAATGAATATGGACACGACTCCACCTTTAGTGTTTCGGTCTAGGTTAGGTGGTCGAAAGGTGTGGTATGAATTATAGCTTGATAATGCAGGTGTGCTCTCTGGAGCCTTGAACCAGGTCTCTTACTGCACAGATGTCGATGTTCTCCATTTTAAGTAGTGCCTCGAGTGACTGCATTTTGCGGTTTAGACTTCTAGCATTGAGTAGCATTACCCTCAGATTTTGCTTGCTTGTACCTGTTATGATGGTGAATTTGTCATTTGAACCTTGCCTAAAAAACGCACTATAGGGGTGGCAAGAGCCTTTGCCAGTATCCGGAATCCCAAGGGTGACAAGTGCAGGCCATCTCTGGCAAAGCATCGTGGTTCAGCAAGAGAATAAAATTGAAGCAGACCACCACGATAAGATCAACAATTTATTGGTAAAAGATGAGCGCTTTCGCGTGCACAAAGAGCACGCTTCTTCAGATCTAATATACAAACATGAAAAACTTCCTTATATACAAAAAGGGGAGTGTACTCCCTACACTCTTTGTATGCAATCATCCAATTAATCAGACAATTAAAAATGCAAATCACACATCCATCTCAAGAAACAGCTCTTACAATTTAAAACAAACTGATAGACACTTATCAAAAACCGATAAAAGACACTGTTATCAAAAATATATACCAAGATAGCAAGATGTGTAGCAAAAATGTGTATATGTATACTTATGAAATATAAAATATAGAATGTAAAGTATAAAACTACTCACTTAGGTGTTTTCATTATCCTGAGACGTTAAAAAATAGCTCACTAGCATCAAATGCCAACCTGGAGACATGTGAGCTCTGAAAACACTTCCATAAAAATACAAAATACTAGTAAAAAGAATATCAAAATGAAAAAAGATGACAAAATGTAAAATATATGTATAAATATATATATATATATATATATAAATATATATATATATATATATATATATATAGCATATGTATCACCCTAAAAACCAAATCCTATATGAGAGCAACCTCTCCTACGACCACCACGCTACCACTATGATCAGAAAATCCCTCTACGTGGCACATCCCTCCAGTAAGGATCTTGCATCCAGGAAGAAATCATCATCTCTCTCTACTCTGCAATTGCAGTTGAAAGTCCTCCAGGTGTAACATTTCTAAACCACTGAGGACCTGAATGCTTCAGACCCCCCCCCCCCCATCGTGGTTCGTCGATCATGTCATCCCAGGCAGACAGATACTGGATTCCCTTAGAATGACACCAGAAGCTTAGCCAATTGTTGAAGTCAATCATTTTGTACTTGTACTGTGGGGTATCATTCTGGGTGATGGCAGGATGCTACTCAGGGCTAGGGTTATACCTGCCTGGTCTACAAGATCGGACAGCTCATCCATGTCTCTCTTCATGTAGTCCTGGGAGATGCGTCTCAGGTCATTCACACCAACATGGACAATGACAGAGTCATATTTGTACTCGTCATGGAGTGACCCAAGTACATGCGTTATGTGGCGGATCCTGGCACCAGACAGGTAGCTGACAGTAACTTTCTCCTTGTTTAGCCTGGTGAGTGAACATCAGTGTGCCTGACTAGAGAGTCACCTATGACTAGTGTTGGATACACTGTTATGCCTTATGGGCTGTGCGTGAGTGGCACACTGACTTTGTGGGCTACATGTCATTTGGGTTGTGTTGGGGGGTGAAGGTTGCTGGCGTTTCTGCTTTGGAGGTCCCTGTTGCTTGGGTAGATTTTTACGGACAGCCTCCGTGAATGTAGGTGTGTGTTTTGGTGGTGTAGGTTTTGAGGGACTATGTGATGAGTGTGGTGTGGTGCAAGTGTTTACCTTCTCCTCTTGACTGTCTAGTCCAGTCTTGGGTGAAGAGCTTTGCTTCCAGCTTGGCTATATAAGTGCATCTCTCACAAGTTATAGTGTTGGGTGGTAGGAGGAGAGGGTTGTCTGTGTACACGAGGCAATTGCTGCATTGCCCCAAGATGCCCAGGTTCATCAGGTAGACAGGAGAAAACACCGGGAGCTGACCCTTACACATGCCTGGATAGGTTCTTATTTATTAAGTACTAAAAACTGTTTTCCTCTAGACAAGTGAGGAAAGTGGAGTGCTGTAGTAATTTGTAGCTTATTTAGTGCTTACAATGAGTTCTGAACAAGTGCTGAGCTCAAAGAAACAGATTTGAGTGCTGAAACTAAAAGACTGGCTAGTTCTAAGAAGCAAAATTAAGCTAGAAGGCTTCACTCCAACACAGAAAGGCTTGGGGACTCAGAAGCTTACAAACAGTCTTGGATACAGCAAATCGGTATATGGACTAGACTTACAGGAAAGGCAGGAAACAAGCTTAGAAAATGTTTTTTCTTCATATTGATCACTGCTGTAGTAGCCTTAGCTGTATGGGCAGATTACCATACCTAACTATATTTCGGAGGTGGAAGAAGGGTCCAGGAGTTCCTGAAGAATGCTCCTAGCAAACCATGATCTATACATAGAGAAGGAATCCATCTTATAGTGCTTTGTAAAGCATGTACAGAGGACCACATAGCAGCTTCTAGAATACTTCTATAATCCAACCCTCTCCAAAAAGACATAGGAGAAGCCAAGATCTATCACCCTGCCTGTAATAGATTTGTCATGGTGATAACAAAATATAACAAGCCTTAGATAACCATTTGGAAATTAACAATTTATCCAATAATCTGAAAGACTTACTTCTGTCATCTGGACATCTAGGGTATGGAGTATCCTTTTCTCCCTCGTTTTTAGGTTCAGGAAAGAAAACGGGGAAATGGACAGTTTGGCTTAAAGTAAACCTAGACACCACTTTAGGCATACAAGTATTAATCAAAGAAACCCTGTCCTTGTGTAAAATGAAGTAGGGTTGACTCACCTTAAGAGCTTGCAACTAAAATCCCTTCTTGCAGAGCTCAGAGCAATCAATAAAACTGCATGCATGTTAAGAACGTCAGGTCAGACAGATTAGCTGGTTCAAATGGAGCAAGTGTTTGTTTCTCTAACAAAAATTAAGATCCTAAGGAGGGACAACCAGTTTCCTTGGAGGCCTGCTATGCAAAACCCCTTTCAAGAACATTTTGGCACATGACTGCTTTGAAAGAGGAGGATCCATGGGCAAGCATGCTGAAATGACCAATAAATGAACCTTGACAGAGGAATAAGAAAGGTCAAAGGATAGTAACTCACACAAATATTGTAAATCCAGACAACAGCTAGCTCCGAATGGGACTGGTTATGCTGTTGCCACCAAGCAGAAAACCTCTTCCATCAGCTAATACATATGATTTTCTACTAGCAAGCTTTCTTGCCTCCATTAGTACCTGCTGCACATCCTCAGAAAACAGATGCCTAAAAGGAATTAAGACTATATCATCCAGGCAGTCAAATGAAAATTACATAGTACGGTGTATCAAACACTCCTGTTCTTATGGGAGTAGATCCATTCTGTGAGGATCTTCAGGGATTCCTTCTGTATCTTCAGCAGTACCCTGGATATTAGGGGAATGGGTGGAAAGGCATACAGTAAACATTCTGGTTCAAAGAAAAGGCATCTGTCTTCTAGGCATTGTACATGGAGGCCTGGAACAGAATTTTGCCAGTTGACTGTTCAGAGAGAGGGCAAAGAGGTCTACTTGAACTCCAAACAGATGGATCAGAGTTTCCATCTATGAGGGTCTGCCCTGGTCCTACTCAGTTTGTCTGCCACACAATATTTGCTCTGATGGAATGCAGGATGCCTGTAGAATGATACTGTGCTGTGAAGCTATATCCCAAGCTAACATGGCTAGACTGCAAAGGGGGGTATGACCTGGTTCCCCCTTGCTTGTTGGCGTACCACATCACTGCGGTATTGTCCTAAACCAGCTGAAGAGGTCCTGGGTACCAAAGATGGTTCAGAGAATTGAGTGCCTTAATCAGATCAAGCATCTCCTTGATATTTTAATGTGCTTGCATATGTTCTTGGTGTTCCACAGCCCCTTGCACTTTTCTCTCTCCTGAAACTGCTCTCCAAAAAATGTTTGAATCATATGTGGTGACTGTTTTGGACCAGGGAGAGAATGAGAAACCTTGATTTAATTATATTGGTTGTCTCCACAAGGCAATTTCTCTTCTGACAAAGCCCAGTACTGAGATTTGAAAAGATAAAGGGTGTTGATGCTGGGACCAGAGAGATTTGGTATACCAGTGTATCTTTCTGATGTGGAGTCTTGCCAGGGATATCATCAGAATCACAGATGCCATAAGAACCAAAATCCTGAGGTATTCCCTTGCAGTGAGCAATCTGAGTGGAAACCTTAGAAATAGATATAAATAAAGATCTATTTGAAGTGAGGTATCTAGCGGACATTCCAGGAACACAACCTTTTTGTTGAGGGAACCAAAGAAGATTTTTGAACGTTCTCTTGGAATCCCCACCTTCTGCAAGAGATCTCATACCAGAGAGTGAGATTCCTGGCATTTTGGAAAAAGAAAACTCTGTTCAGATAAACAAGTCATCTAAATATGGAAAAATGTGGACAGCCTGTAACCTGCAATGAGCTGAAACTTGAGCTAGACACTATGTGATCACTCTTGGTGCAGTGGATAGTCCAATGGGTAAGGCAGAGAAGTACAACTGTGTAAAATCTTAACAGTAGATGCTCTTTCCTTCACTGTTGCAGTACTTCTTAAATGTGGGATTCCATGTCTCTGGTAGCCTGATGTCCGGTCAGGATACAAAATCTTTCAGTTGCTTTAAGGTATGCCGTACATCACATGTATGCCCTTGCACAGAGTAGGGCATAAAGGTGACATCCAGCCATACAATCCTCAGAACTGATACCCCTAGGAGGAACGCCAGCACAAGGAAAACCAAGTAGTAACCAGTACATCCAGGAGAGAAATGGACCAGAGGGAGGAAGGAGGGGTGACTACTGCAACAGTGAAAGAAATTACATCTACTTTTATGGTAAGATTTTACACAACTGTATTACGTCCTTCCATTCACTGGATGCAGTATTCCTTACATATGGGAGAGTGCCAAAGCTCAAGAAACTTGGGAGGAGGAGGGACCAGCACAGCCCTCTAGGAACTCATGAAGAATGGCCCTAGCAAAACCAGCAGTAGCTCTGGAGATTCCATCCAACTTGCAGTGCTTGGTAAAAGAAGGCACAGAAGACTAGGTAGCTGCTTCAAGAACAGAGTTAGCATTCAAATGCATGAAAAAAGCACCAGAAGCAGCCATAGCCCTAGTAGAATGAGCCGTAACAGAATAAGGAAGGCTCTTACCATGGAAAGAATTAGAGGAAAAAAAAATCACTTTTGCAATCCAAGAGGAAATAGTTTGCTTGGATACAGCCAACCATACCTCTCAAGCTGGAAACCTCAAAAATCTGTACAAAGGCCCATGAAAAATAGGCACAAATTTGTATGCTGATTAACAAAATTTGCATACATAATTACATAACCCCCACCCACTCTGATGGAATTGTGGGATACCAACTTTCAAACGCAAACTGAACAGACAACCAAAATATGGCCTCAGACCCAGAGTCCCCCCCTGCAGCCATTCCAATGTCCCATCACTTGGCTATTTTACCCCATCTACCATAAACACTGTAATGTGCATACTGCTTTACTTCTACAATGATTATTTGGATTTTATTTTACATTTTATAGCACAAACACTAACAGACATCTGCCAAACAAAGCAATACCCTTGAAACTCATTCATTGAAACAGCATTGAAACCCACGTCCAAAGAAAATGCATCTGGCCATTTGTGGATAAAGATTACCTTTGGTTTGTTTCCAAATCATAGGCCCCTTGCACACAAAGCACACGTGTTCTTTGAAGCACCCTCCTGACTATTACATTACATTTCTTGCATAATACAGCACACTTGTTAGAGCACGTTTTAAATTTGTTTTGTACATTTTCCAGTAAGCAATGAAACAAAATGCATGAACCAATAATGACAAAACTGACCAATTCAGAACTTTTCCATCATTAAAACTCTACTCAAACTTCTGCAGTCCACCAGTATCAGTAAATATGCACAATCTCTGCAGAACTAAATATCATCTAAATAATTACACATTAAAGAGAGCTGTAACTTATGAAGAGGTTGCTGCTAGCAAACAACTATATGTCACTGTTTCATCTACAAGTGCCTGCTGCCCTTGAAGAATAAATTGTTTATGTTACTTTAAAAAACTGATAAACTAGTAATACTTCAAAAGGGAATGGATGTCATACTAATAACAGGTTCACAGTTACTAGGTATCTTCATCAAAGGAGGACACTCTCAGGAATGCAGCATCCATCCGCTTTAAAAGTACAACACAGTACAGTATCAGCAATCCACCTACATACTGTGGGAGTAGAACCCACAGCCTTCAGCAGCAAAAGTAAGTTTACTACCTGCTGTACTACTAACAATGCAAGTACACTTTCCATAAGCAGCACCTAACCTTCTCTTTCCCCTAAAGAAATGTGCAGCACAAGAAATAAGGAAAAACTAAGAGATAAAATTCATTTGGGGGGGGGGGGGGGCAAAGCCTCAAAACCAGGAACACATTTTAAACATTGCTTGTATAATCTAAAAAAGTTGCTAGAATAAAATGTTGTGTTACCATGTGTTTCCTGAAAGATAAGACTAACGTAAATAGCTATTTAAGTGAATTTAGTTCTCACTGATTTCACAGAAAAAATACAATTGTGTACACCTAACATAAATGTAGCTGTTCGAGTGTATTCACTGTTGCAGTCATTACATTTGAGTAATCCTGCTGGCAGGTTGCCCTCAGCCGGCCTGAATTCCTAAGTCTCGGGTCCTGTGTCGGATGCTGTCGCCCCTTCGTCAGGGGTATAAAAGAAGCAGCCAATGCCATTTTCTTCAGTTTTTCTTGCCCCAGATGTCAGGTGCCCCCAAAAAGGGTAGCCAAAGTTTATATATATATATATATATATATATATACATATATATATATATATATATATATATATTCAGAAATACACCAATGTAAATTTTACCTTCATCTAAAAGCAAATACACCACATAGGTAGTATAAATCAGAGAAGGAAAGATAAGATCCAAAAGAAAAAAAAGAGGGAAAGCGGGTGGGTAACCTGGACTGCAAAAGTGAATACACTAACATCTATGGTAAGTGTACACAACTGTACTATGCTCTTCGTGTTTCACTGTTGCAGTCATTACATTTGGTTAGAATCACAAAGCTATCGTTGGGAGGCAGGATCTAGACAGCAGTAGGAGCAGCTACAAGGCCCTGCAGTGGCAAAGCCTGCCCTGAATTTAGAGTAGAGTGGCAGATAGGGCTTTGTAAAGGTGTGCACTAAACTCCAAGTAGCAGCCTCTAAAATGTCTCTGGTTGGTACTCCCCTGAGAAAGGCTGCTGAGATGGCTGCAGCGCTGGTGGAATGAGGCCTAATGCCCCTTAGGCACTGGCTTGCCATGGTGTAAGTAACAGAAACGAATGCAGTGGCCTAACCACTTAGGAATAGTCTGCTTTGAAATAGGCTTTTCTTGTGATCCTGCAGCATATGCCACTAGTAATTGCTCTGTCTTCCTGAAAGCTTTGGTTCTGTCCAAGTAGAATCTAAATTGTCTGTGTACGTCCAAAGAATGCAGAATTCTCTCCCCCTTGTTCTGTGGATTTGGGTAAAAGGTTGGCAGATGGATGGCTTGGTTAAGAGCCACACTGGACACTACTTTAGGCATAAATGTTGGGTTTGTCCTCAGGGAGACCCTGTCTGGATGAAAAATGATGTAAGGTTCCACAGCCATGAGCGCCTGTAGCTCTGAAACTCATCTTGCATAAGTAATTGCTAAGAGCAGAGCTGTTTTCCATGATAGAAACTTATAGCAGCTGGCTCAAAAGGAGGCAGGGTGAGCTTTTCCAAGACATAGTTGAGGTCCCATGCAGGTATTGGTAGTCTCCTTGGGGGCCTTAAATTTTTGGCTCCTCTGAGGTACTGCCTTAATAAAGGGTGAGAAAAAAGTGGTGGCTCTGCATTGTAATGAGCCGAAATGGCAGAGGCATGAATTTTAATTGATGAAAAAGATAAGCCTTTGTCCAGCATCTCCGTTAAGTATTGCAAAATCTGAGGGATATTTGGTACTGCTGTATCAGTTCCTTGTGCCTGGTTCCAGACACAGAATCTCTTCCATTTTCCCGCAAAACATTTTCTAGTACTAGGCCTTCTGGCTTCCAGAATCACATCCATCACAGCTTTAGTGAGAGGTGTTTTTTTGTATGATTAAACTTGGCAGCATGGCGGATAATGTAATGTCCTGAGGTGGCTATGCATGATCTGATTGTTTTGCTGGGACAGTAGTCGAGGTATTTGAGGTAAGGTCCAAGCTGAGTATAGAGATAAGTTCCTTAGTAGTGGGTACCAATACTGGCGTGGCCAGTCTGGGGCAATCAGCATCATCGTTGGCTTCTCCTGTCCAACCTTTAGGAACACCTTGGGAAGGAGAGGCAGTGGAGGAAAAGCATATACTGATAGATTTTTCCAGCTGAAAGATAGGACGTCCACTTTCCATGCTTGTCTGTTTTAAGTCCCTGTGCAGAATCTTTTTAGTTGGTAATTGAGAGGGGAGGCAAATAGATCTATATCCGGGCATCCCCATTTCCTTGTTATCATGCTGAAGACTTGTGGATGCAGCTTCCACTCGTGGGGATCCATGAGGTTTCTGCTTAGTTCGTCTGCCAGAGTATTTTTCTTTCCTGGCAGGAATTGTGCCTGCAGATGTACTTGGTAAGTCAAAGCTGTGTCCCACAAGGTCATGGCTAGTCTGCAAAGGGGGGTAAGAATGTGTGCCCCCCCCCTGCTTGTTTATATACCACATGACCGTGGTGTTGTCTGTCTTTATCAGTAGTTGTCCCAGATGAAGTAGGTCTTTGAAGGCTGTCAGGGCATTTTGAACAGCTAACATCTCTATTTGATTGCTATGTAGATTCATTTGATTTGAGGACCACGTGCCCTGAATGCATCTTCCTACCATGTGGGCTCCCCAGGCATAGTCTGATGCATCCGTTGTTAGTGTCTGCCTGGCTGGAGGTAATATGAATGGCTGTCCCTTGTTCTGGTGACAAGCCTTTGCCCACCATCGAAACTCCTGTTTGCAGGCAGGGAATGAGAGTAATGACTGTTTCCAGGCTGTGGCAATTTTGAGTCCAAACACTTTTTAGGTACCATTGAAGTTTCCTCATATGCAGTCTTGCATATGGAATTAGTAGAATGCAGGATGCCATGAAGCCCAAAGCCTGCAGAATTTTTCTTGCAGGTAACTGGGCCTTTGTTGCCAACATTATGAAATAGGTAGTCAGTTGCCTTTGTTTGTCTGGCATGAGATAAGCCATCTGGACAGTTGTACTCAAGCTTGCACCTAGGCATATTATCTCTTTGTGAGGGTACTAGTCTTGATTTCTTTTTGTTGACTGTGTACCCTAGGCATGTTAGGAGTCTTTACACAAACGCCAGATGTTGAAGAAGAACGTTCTTGTTCTCTGCTTGAATGAGAAAGTCATCCAGGTAAGGATACATTTGTACTCCTCTGTCTGCAGAATGCAATTACTGGTGCCAGGCACTTTGTAAAGACCCTGGGCGCAGTAGATAAGCCAAAGGGCAGTGCAGATAATTGGTAATGCATTGAACCAGCCTTGAATCTTGGGTATCTTCTGCATACTTGTCTGATTGGAACATGCAGGTATGCTTCTTTTAGGTCTAAAGTCACAAGCCAAGCATTCTTGCCCAGCATGGGCAGAAGCTGCTGCAAATTCAACATTTTGAATTTTGGAAATATCCAGGAAAATGTTCAGAATAGATAGGTCCAGCATTGGCCTCCAGGCCTTGTCCTTTCTGGGCACCAAGAACAGTCTTGAGTAAAATCCTTGTCCCTGCTCTTGCTCTGGTACTTACTGAATGGACTCCACGTCCATGAGGGATGGGACTTGTTTTTCTGCCTCTGCCCACTGATTTTTTGGCGGATCTGGCCAGCCACTTGTCTTTGGCAGAGTATGGAAATGGAATTTGTAGCCTTGTGACACTATGTTTAGAACCCACTTGTCCTGGGTTATGATGTGCCAATTTTGAACAAAAAGGGCTTATTTCCCCCCTAAAGGTGCTGCCAGAAGACAAGTGTTTGGTGCAGGCAGGGGGAAGTCATTGGGACTGTTTTCTGTAAGTTTGTGATCTATCTTCTTCAGCTTTGGAGGTAGAAGCACCCCATTGCTTGGGCCTATAAGAACCTTGCGCCTGAGGTCTGCCCCTAGGGCGTCTGGATCTGCCCCTTTGAGGTCTGACACAGGAAAGGACCAATTTTTTGTAGGCCAGTGTCTACTAAACCTAGGTGGCTGTACTTGTAAAAATTCTTTGACAGTTTGCATAGAATTAGCTTTGTCCTCCATTTTCTTTAGAACCTCTTCTGCCTTAACACCAAACAAAGTATGCTGTAAAGGTGCATCTAGGAATTTAACTTTAACATGATCAAACAGATTTTGTTCCTTTAACCAAGCATGCCTCCTAATTACAGAACCTGTAACTGCGGCCCTGCAGGAGGCCTCCAAAGAATCAAAATCACATTGCAAAGTAGGTTTTCCAACTTCTGCTGCTGCATACAATAAATCCTGCAGTTCCGTGTTTTCTGCACATTCTGAATTTAACATTTTCTGTTTAAGCAATCTCAACATGTTGCTGATATTTAAGCATATGAAATTGACAGTTTAAGGTCCTTATAGCCAAAGTTGCAGATGTGTAAACCTTTTTCCCCATCTATCCAGTGCCTTTGAATCTTTGTCAGGGGGGTTGGGTTTTTTGCAGTGGAAGCCTCAACTCCCTTTGGACCCTGTGAAATAGTTGCTGGGTCAGCAGCAGGGTTTTTAAAAACAAATTTGTGAGAGTCAGGAACCCTGTAATATCTGCCAGGTTTAACAGGAGCTGGGGGTAAGGTGTCAGGTGTCAGACTGGACTCCGAAAACGCATCATATACAATGTCTAACACAGGTGGAATGGCTGGCTACAGGCCTGTGCTGAGGTAGTAGGAGAAAATCCCTGAGCCTCTTTTTAGATTCTGAAAAATCTTGGCTCTCCCAGTGGAAATGCTCCCTCATGGTACGTAAGGTTTCCCCAAAGGAATAGCCCTCAGGAGGAGATGCTGAAGGTATAGATTCTTCAACATCAGAATCCTCATGGGGGGAAGAGAATATTCCTGATCAGAAGAAATAGAAACCTGATCTGAAGATTCGCAGTCAATGTCTTGCCTAGGCCTCTTATCAGGAGGGGGATGGGAACCCCTGATCAAGGTAATCAAGTCTTGGGCCATTTTCAGCATCTGTTTTTTGGGCATGGAGGCCTGTCCACGTGGCTCTTGAGTTTGTTTCCTTGCTTTAGAAGGTGCTTTAGTCTTTGCCTTTGAAGCTGAAGTCGTTTTAATGTAAAGATGTTTAGGTCTGAATACACCTTCAGAAGCCGTTACCTGCTCAGTGGCTCCGGACCCAACTGAGGGATTAGCGTCCGAAGCTCCAATACCTTGAGTATCCAGTGGCATGGCTGACTCCACGTGGGAGTCGATAGCAGCCTGCGACTGTAAAGTAGTGGGTGTCAGGGGCTGCAAAAGCGCCTCACTGAGAACTGGCAAACTGACTGGCTTAGAAGCATCGCCGCCGGTTTTGGGCCTTGGTTGCTATTCTCTATCCTTTTCTTTGCGTTTTTTGTAAACTCCGGTAGTCGGACAGCTATCCGACATTTCAGGATAATTAAACCGGTGTCCAAAACAGTTTAAAGCAAAATCATACAGACGCTTAATAGTGCGTTGGTTAAATCTAGCACAAAACCGACAACCAGTAACGTTGTGATCAGGACCTAGGCAAGGAATACAGTAAGAATAAAAATCCTTATGAGGTATTTGCTTTCCACAAGAAACACAATTATTAACTTTTTCTGACATCGGTCTGGAGCAAGAAAAAGTTTCCCCAACGGGGTACTTAGCTTTATTGAAGACTTTGGATCTGAAACTCAAACTCGAACACAAAAATCGCAGGAGTCGGCTGACTGGCACTTGCAAACTGCTTTTGCTTCAGGCACCGCGTGGCAAGAAAGACTCAATAAAATGGCGTTGGCTGCTTCTTTTATAACCCTGACGACCTGATGTCAGGGAAGGGGCGACAGCAGCCGACGCAGGACCCAAGACTTTGGAATTCAGGCCGGCTGAGGGCAACCTGCCAGCAGGATTACCCAAATGTAATGACTGCAACAGTGAAAAACAAAGAACATCCATAAATACATTTATTTTCTGGGAAAGTCCAATTTGGAACAAAGGCAATTTTCAGCAGAGGCCTGGGGAGAAAAACTCCAGATGCATGTCTTTGTATCTTGATAGGAAACTGGAAACCAGAGCACCCAGAGAAAGCACACACAAACACAGGGAGAACATACTGACTCTGCACTGAAGGCACTGCAGCCGAAAATCGAACCAGAGAACGTCTTGCTGTGAGGCAACAACACTAAAGTACAGTTGTGTACATTTACAATAAATGTAGATGTTAGAGTGTATTCACTGTTGCAGTCATTACATTTGGGTTATCTGTTTGCAGTAGCCCTCAGTCTGCCTGATTAACAAAGTCTTGGGTCCTGCGTCGGTTGCTGTCACTTCTTCCATGACGTCAGGTCATCAGGGGTATAAAACATGCAGCATCATCAGTTTTTCTTGCCCCAGATGTCAGGTGCCCCCCCAATGGGAAGCAATTAAATCTATAAATACAAGGATATACCTCCAACAAAAAAGCAAATACACCAAACAGCTTTTAGAGCATAGTAAGTGAGAGTAGAGGTATAGTCAAAAGAAGAAAGGAGGCTGGAGGGAGGGTAACCAGGACTGCAACAGTGAATACACTCGAACATCTACATTTACGGTAAGTGCACACAACTGTACTATGTTCTTTGTGTTTCACTGCTGCAGTCATTATATTTGGGTAGATTCCAAAAGGAAAGGCTGGGAGGAGGAATTTACTTAGAATTAAGACCAGTTATAAGGCCCTGCAAGACTGCAGTGGCAAAACCAGCTCTGGATTTAGAGAAAATTGGCAAATGATAATGCTTGGTGAAAGTATGTACAGAACACCAGGTAGCAGCTTCTAGGATGTCCTTAGTAGGGACGCCCCTGAGAAAAGCTGTAGAGGTAGATGCAGACCTGGTTGAATGGGGTCTGATGCCCCGTGGGATAAGTTTTCCATGGTGCTTATAGCAGAAATTAATGCAGTGGCCTATCCATTTTGAAATGGTTTTGGAATAGCTTTCCCCTCTGTCCCTGCAGCAAATGCCACCAGCAGTTGTTCAGATTTCCTTTAAGGTTTAGTTCTGTCCAAGCAGAATCTAAGCTGTCTGTGCACATCTAAAGAGTGCAGTATTCGTTCCCCTTTGTTCTGTGGGTTAGGAAAGAAGGTAGGCAAATGAATGGACTGATTAAGAGCCACAGTGGATACCACCTTGGGCATGGAGGGGTTGGGTTCTGAGGGACACCCTGTCCGCATGAAAGATAATGAAAGGTTCCACTGCCATAAGGGCCTGTAATTCAGATACCCTTCTTGCAGAAGTGATTGCTAAAAGGAAAGCTGTTTTCCAGGAAAGAAATTTTAAATCAGCTGGCTCGAAAGGTGTAAGAGTGAGTTTCTCCAAGACAAAGTTAAGATCCCCAGGCTGGAGTTGGAGCTCTTCTGGGTGGCCTTAAATTTTTGGCCCCTCTGAGGAACAGCTTGAGCAGTGGGTGAGAGAAGAGGGGAGGCTCTGTGCTATCATGAGCTGAAATGGCGGAGGCATGAATTTTGATGGAGGAAAAAGACAAGCCCTTATGAAGCATCTCAGTCAAGTATTGTAGAATCTGAGGTAAATTGGGCACTGCTGCTTTCATTCCTTGAGATTGTTTCAAGGCACAGAATCTTTTCCATTTTGCAGCATAAGATTTTCTAGTACTAAGCCTCCTTGCCTCTAAAATATCATTCATCACTGATATACTGAGGGATGGTAAAGAAGAGATTAAGTAATTAGCCAGGCTGCTAGGTTCAGGGTTTGCAGCTGAGGGTGCAGAATCTGGTTCTCCTGCTGAGGCAACAGGGAAGGAGTCTGAGGCAGGTGCCACGGAGTCAAGCGTGACATACTGTGCAAGAGTGGGTACCAGTGTTGGTGAGGCCAGTCTGGCGCAATTAAAATTGTCCTTGGCTTGTCCTGTTTGATCTTTAGTAGTACCTTGGAGACCAGAGGAGGAAAGGCATAAACTGATCGGTTTTCCAGGCTGAAGGATAGAGCATCGACTCTCCAAGCTAGCTTGTGGGGAATCCTTGTGCAAACTTTGTTCAGTTGATGGTTCTGGGGGGAGGCAAACAGGTCTATATTTGAGCTGCCCCATTTGGTTGTCAACATATTGAAAATCCTTGGTTCCAGTTTCCACTTGTGTGGGTCCATGAGGTTTCTGCCTAGTCTGTCTGCCAATGTATTGAGTTTTCCTGGCAGGAATTGAGCTTGTAGATTCACTTGGTAGCTCAAGGCTGTGTTCCACAATGCCATGGCTAGTCTGCAGAGGGGGTACGAATGTGTACCCCCCTGCTTGTTTACATACCACAACAGTGGTGTTGTCCATCTTTACCATTAGTTGTCCTGGAAGAATGTGGCCCTTGAAGGCTGTCAGAGCATTCTGTACAGCTAACATTTCCTTTTGATCTATGTGCAGGTGCATTTGACTTGGGTTCCATTTGCCCTGAATGCACTTCCTTGCCAGGTGAACCCCCCATGCATAGTCTGATGCGTTTAAGATTTGGCCGGCAGGGGGTACTGTGAATGGTAGTCCCAGCTTTTGGTGGCAGGCCTCTGCCCACTAAAGACACTCTAGGCGTAGGCAAGGTATGATAGGAATCCTTGCTTCTAGATCCTGTGAAAGAAGACACCATAGACTTTTGAGATACCATTGTAGTTACTTCATATGCAGCCTTGCATATGGAATTAGAAGAATGCAGAAGGCCATGAACCCCAAAGGCTTACAGTATTTACCTTGCAGATAGTTGGGTTTTTGTGGCCACTTGTTTGAAGTAAGTTGTCAAATTAATCCGTTTCTCTGGCATGAGGAAAGCCATCCGGGAAGTTGTACTCAAGCTTGCTCCCAGGAATATAATTTGCTGACAGGGTACCAGGTGGGATTTTTCATTTATGGTGAACCCCAGACAAGTCAGTATCCTTTGAACAAAGGCCAAATGATTCAAAATAATGTCCTTGCTTTCTGACTGAATTAGACAATCGTCAATGATTCAAAATAATGTCCTTGCTTTCTGACTGAATTAGACAATCGTCCAGGCATGGGTATATTTGAATATTTCTTTGCCTGTAAAATGCAATGACTGGAGCTAGGCACTTTGTGAATACCCTGGGCGCAGTAGATAAGCCAAAGGGCAGTGCAGATAACTGATGGTGTATATAGCCTGCTTTGAAGTGTAGGTATCTTCTGCAAGACTCCCTGATAGGGATGGTGCAGGTATGCTTCTTTTAAGTCTAGTGTTGCCAACCATGCATCTTTGCCTAGCATAGGAAGCAACTGAAGAGTCAGCATTTTGAATTTTGGAATCACCAGAAAGGTGTTTAGAATAGAAAGGTCCAGGATAGGATGCCACGTATTGCCTTTTCTGGGTACCAGGAAAAGTCTTGAATAGAAACCTTGTCCCTTTTCCTCTTCTGGTACCAACTGAATAGCCCCCATGTTTAAGAGAGAGAGAGTACTTGATTTTGGGCCTCTGCCCACTCATTTGGGGGTCGATCTGGCCACTCGGCTTGGTGTTGGTAATGTGTGGAAATGAAATCTGTATCCTTGGGACACTATTTAAAACCCATTTGTCCTGGGCAACGAGTTCCCAGTTTTTGGCATGCAGACCAATCTTTCCGCCTAAAGGAGCATTCAGTTGGAAGTGCTTGGAAGTTTTAAAAGCAAGTCATTGAGACCGTTTTCCATAGGGGGAGTCTTACTACTCCAAGGTTTGGGTGCGGAAACCCCCCACTGCCTAGTCTTGTGTGCCCCTTGGGACTGAAAAGTACAGTTTTGTACCTACCATAAATGTAGATGTTCGAGTGTTCACCCTGCTGCAGTCATCACACTTGGGTTATCCTGCCGTCAGGCGGTCCCGCAGTCGGCCCGAATTCCAAAGTCTTGGTCCGGCGTCAGTTGCTGTCGCTTCTTCCCTGACATCAGTGCACCAGGGGGTATATAAGAGGCATCCAATTCCATTTTCTTCAGTTTTTCTTGCCCCAGATGTCAGGTGCCCCCATAGTTAGGCAAAATATATATATATATATATATATATATATATACACACATTATATATATATATATACACACACATATATATAAATACATATAGCTATATAAAAATAAAACAATACCCTTAGGCACAAGCAAATACACCACAGAGGTAGCATAGGATAGAGTGGTAGAGATAAGTTCAGCTAGTTCAGAGGGGATGGAGGGAGGGTAAACTGGACTGCAGCAGGGTGAACCCTCGAACATCTACATTTATGGTAGTTACAAAACTGTACTATGTTCATCGTGTTACCCTGCTGCAGTCATCACACTTGGGTTGAATCCCAAAGGATGGGAGGTGGAGTCAAACAGGGTTAGAAGAAGCTAGTAAGCCCTGCAAAACTGCAGTGGCAAAACCAGCTCTAGTCTTAGAGTATACAGGTAAGTGATAGTGCTTGGTGAAGGTGTGCACTGAACTCAAAGTAGCAGCTTCCAGAATATCCTTGGTTGGCACTCCCCTGAGAAAGGCTGCTGATGTAGCTGTATCCCTGGTGGAGTGGGACCTAATGTTAGCAGGTACTGGTTTCCCATGATGTGTGTAGCAGGAACGCATGCAATGCCCTATCCATTTACAAATGATCTGTTTTGAGATAGCTTTAAAAATTGAAAAGGAAAAAATCCACCGACACTGTATAGCCGATAACTGTTTAATGCTCCAAGATACACATAAAAAACACTATTGCACCGAACTAAGCGCTTTCGCAGAGGTTAAAAAACCATTGGCATCATCAGAGTTGATTTTTTGAGGTAGCTTTTCCTTGTGATCCTGTAGCATAGGCTATAAAAAGCTGATCAGTTTTTCTGAAAGCCTTAGTTTTATCCAAGTAGTAACGTAATTGCCTGTGAATGTCCAAAGAGTGCAGGAGTCTTTCTCCTTTGTTCTGGGGGTTTGGGAAGAAGCTGGGCAAGTGAATGGTTTGGTTTAGGGCCACACTGGATACCCCCTTTGGCATAAAGGAAGGATTAGTTCGTAGAAAGACTCTGCCTTGATGAAAAATGAGGAAAGGTTCCACTGCCATTAGTGCCTGTAGCTCTGAGACTCTTCTAGCTGAGGTTATTGCTAGTAGTAGGGCAGTTTTCCATGAAATAAATTTTAAATCAGCTGAAAAAGCTGGTTCAAAGGGCGGCAATGTAAGCTTTTCCAGAACAAAGTTGAGATCCCAAGTAGGTGTTGGAGCTCTCCTTGGCGGTCTTAAGTTCTTAGCCCCTCTTAGGTACTGTCTTAAGAGTGGATGTGAGAATAAAGGAGGATCCGTGCTGTAATGAGCTGAAATTGCTGAGGTGTGGATCTTAATAGAGGAGTCCTTTGTGTAACATCTCAGTTAAATATTGTAGAATCTAAGGGATGTTTGGATCAAGGGGATTTAGGCCTTTAGCCTGGTTCCAGGCACAAAATCTTTTCCATTTGTCTGAATATGTTTTCCTGGTGCTGGGCCTCCTGGCCTCCAGAATGGCATCCATAACCGCTTTGGATAAAGGTGTTGGCTTGTTGTTTAGGTAATTTGCCATGCAGCCAGGTTTAAAGTCCTGAGCTGGCTGTGTAGAATCTGACTGTCTCGCTGGGTGAGCAGGTGAGGAATCTGTGGCAAAATCCATGGTGGGCCGTGGGCCATGTTCCTTAAAATTGGATACCAATGCTGGCGTGGCCAGTCTGGTGCAACGAGTATCATTTGTGGCCTCTCTAATCTGACTTTCAGTAGTACCTTTGCTAGAAGATGCAGTGGAGGGAAGGCATACATTGTTAATGTTTTCCAACTGAATGAGAGGGCGCCCACTTTCCAAGCTAGTGGATGGAAGGTCCCTGTGCAAAATTTTTGAAGTTGGTGGTTGTGGGGGCTTGCAAACAGATATATGTCTGGGCGTCCACATTTTTGAGCTTTCATTGCAAATACTTGTGGATCTAGTTTCCATTCGTGTGGATCCATGATGTTTCTGCTTAGGTCGTCTGCCAATGTGTTCTTCTTTCCTGGCAGGAATTGTGCTTTTAATTGAACCTGGTAAGACAGTGCAGTGTTCCACAAGGTCATTGCTTGCCTGCAGAGAGGGTAGGAATGTGTGCCCCCTTGCTTATGTACCACATGACTGTGGTACTGTCTGTCTTTATTACTAGTTGTCCTGGGTGTAGAAGGTCCTTGAAAGCTGTTAGGACATTCTGCACTGCTAGCATTTCTTTTTGATTGATATGCAGATGCCTCTGATCTGTAGTCCATTTGCCCTGAATGCACTGCCCTGCCATGTGTGCTCCCCAGGCATAGTCCGATGCATCTCTTGTCATAGTTTGCCTGACTGTGGGTAAGGTGAAAGGCTGACCCTTGTTGAGGTGACATGTCTGTGCCCACCATAGAAATTCCTGTTGAAGGCAGGGAATGAGTGGTATCATTGTTTCCAAGCTGTGGCTGTGCTGAGTCCATACACTTTTCAGGTACCATTGTAATTTCCTCATATGCAGTTTTGCAAATGGTATTAGTAGTATGCAAGATGCCATGAATTCCAAGGCCTGCAGAATTTTTCTTGCAGGGAGTTGGGTCTTTGTTGCCATTATTTTGAAAAATATTGAAATAGCTGTCGTTGCTCGTCTGGCGTGAAATGAGCCATCTGGGCCGTTGTATTCAAGCTGGCACCCAGGAATATTATGTTTTGTGAGGGCACTAGTTTTGATTTCTTTTCGTTTACTGTGTACCCTAGGCAACTTAGGTGTTTGACAAATGCCAGATGCTTTAAAACAATGTCCTTGCTTTCTGCTTGAATAAGGCAGTTGTCCAGGTATGGGTATATTTGAATTCCTCTGTCTGTAGTATGCAATTACTGGTGCCAGGCATTTTGTGAAGACCCTGGGCGCAGTAGGTAAGCCAAAGGGCAGTGCAGAGAATTGATAATGCGTTGAACCTGCAATGAAGCGGAGGTATCTTCTGCAATTTTGTCTGATAGGGACATGCAGGTATGCCTCCTTGAGGTCCAAAGTGACTAGCCAAGCATTCTTGCCCAGCATGGGAAGAAGCTGCTGTAGTGTTAGCATCTTGAATTTTGGTACTTGCAGATAGGTGTACAGAATTGAAAGATCCAGAATGGGTCTCCATGCTTTGTCCTTTCTTGGGACTAGGAAGAGTCTTGAGTAAAATCCTTGTCCTTGCTCCTGTGTAGGTACCTGTTGAATGGCTCATGTTCATGAGAGCTGTAATTTGTTTTTGTGCCTCTGCCCATTGATTTGGTGGTAGGTTTGGCATTCCTTTGATCCTTGGTAAGGTATGAAAGTGGAATCTGTATCCTTGAGAGACAATGTTTAGAACCCATTTGTCTTTTGTGATGATGTGCCAGTTGTCTGCAAAAAATGCTAGTTTTCCTCCCAAGGGAGTTGCCAGGAGAGATTTGCTTGGTAGTTTGAGGAGAGTGTCATTGTGTTTGTCTTCTGCTAGCTTGGGGCCTGTCTTCTCCTCCTTTCTGGGTAGCAGAACCCCATTGGCGAGGTTTGTAAGGGCCCTGTGACTGACATCTACCCCTTGGGTGTCTGTATTTGCCCATCTGTGATCTGTCTGAAGCTGGAAAGGACCAGTTTTTTGTTGGCCAATTTCTGCTGAAACGAGGGGGTTGTACCTGCAAAAAATCCTTGACCGTTTGCATAGACTTTGCCTTATCCTCCATTTTCTTTAAAACCTCTTCTGCTTTGACACCAAATAATACATCCTGCTGTAAAGGTGCATCCAATAATTTTGCTTTAACATGGTCAGGAGGGGTTTGTTCTTTTAACTAAGCATGTCTACGTATGACAGAGCCAGTAACAGCTGCTCTACAGGAAGCTCCCAATGAATCAAATACGCATTGTAAAGTATGTTTGCCCACCTGTTCAGCTGCATGCAACAGATCCTGCATTTCCTTGAATTCAGGCTGTTCTGAATGTGTGCTCATTTTTTGTTTTAACTGAGACATTAGGAATTGTTGATAATTCAACATGTGAAACTGGCAATTTAATGCTCTCATAGCCAGAGTTGCTGAGGTGTAGATTTTCTTTCCCCATCTATCTAGGGCTCTGGAATCCCTTTCAGAGGGCACAGGATTTTTAGCCATAGAAGCTTTTGCTCCCTTAGGACCGTGGGAAATTGTTTCTGGGTCAGCTACAGGGCTTTTATAAAGGCATTTGTGTGAGTCAGGTACTCTGTAGTATCTGTCTGGTTTGGCTGGAACAGGAGGTAGAGAGAGTCTGGATTTAAACTAGACTCCAAGTAAACATCATCCACAATATCTAAAACAGGAGGGATAGCAAGAGGTCTGTGCTGGGGGTAGTAAAAGGAACTCTCGGAGCCTTTTCTTAGAATCTGAGTAATCCTGGCCTTCCCACTGGAAATGTTCCCTCATGGTATGTAAAGTTTCCCCAAAAGAGTAGTCTTCAGGGGGAGATGAGGGAATAGAGTCTTCAGCATCAGAATCTTCATAAGGTGGAAAAGTGTAATCCTGTTCCTCAGAAGAATTTGAGGAGAGAGAAACTTGGTCAGAGGATGCGTAATCCTCCTCTTGTCTTGGTCTTATCGAGAGGGGGATGGGAACCCCTGATAAGGGTAATCAAATCTTCAGCCATCTTAAGCATCCGTTTCTTAGGCATGGGGCCTTGAACTGTAGACTGATGTACAGTTTTCTTAGGTTTTAAAGGAGTTTTAAGCTTAGCATAAGATTTAATGGTGAGTGTAGTCGGTCTGAAGACACCTTCTGCAACTGAAGGTGTTTCCACTGCACTGGTGTCTAGTTCTGCTCCAGTGTCGGTAGATGGCTGCATCGGCCTAGTAGACTCCACATGGGAATCCGCAGCTGTCTGGGGTTCCAGTTCTGTGGTCAGGGGCTGCGTAGGCGCCTCACTGAAAACCGGCGAAAGGCCAAGCTGAGGCCTCGGGGTCTGGCTTAGTCCTAGGCTGCCTGTCCTTATCCTTGCATTTTTTATGAATGGCAGTCGTCGGCTGCTCCCACGGCATCATTAAATTTCCTACCAAAGTAATGCCGTGCGAAGTCAAAACGGTGTTTGATAGTTCGTTTATTAAACCTAGCGCAAATCCGACAACCTGTGACATTGTGGTCTGGGCCTAGGCAAGGAATACAATAGGAGTGGAAGTCCTTATGAGGTATTTGCTTCCCACAAAAAATGCAATTGTTAACTTTTTCTGACATCGGACTGAGGCAAGAAAATGTTCCCCAATGGGGTACTTAGCTTTATTGAAGACTTCAGACTGAAATTCGAATCGAACATCTCAGGTGTCAGCCGACCGGCACTTGCGAACTGCTTCTGCTTCGGGCACTGCGCGGCAAGAAAGACTGAAGAAAATGGCGTTGGATGCCTCATATACCCCTGGCGCACTGATGTCAGGGAAGAAGCAACAGCAACCGATGCCAGACCAAGACTTTGGAATTCGGGCCGACTGCAGGACCGCCTGACGGCAGGATAACCCAAGTGTGATGACTGCAGCAGGGTAACACGATGAACATCCTGGGGTTTCTGCTGCGTCTGGGTTTGGCTTGAGAAGACCTGTAAGGGGCTGGAAAGGACCAAATTTTAGAGGGCCAGTGCCTAATAAATCTAGGAAGCTGAACTTGTAAGAAATCTTTAACAGTTTGCATAGATTTAGCTTATCTTCCATCTTTTTAAGACGCTCCTCAGCCTTGTTGCCAAACGGGCGGTCCTGATTTAAGGGAGCATCCAACAATTTAGCTTTAACATGATCAAGCGAACCTTGCTCCTTAAGCCAAGCATGCCTTCTGAGCACAGACCCAGTAACAGCAGCCCTGCAAGAGGCCTCTAATGAATCAAATCCACATTGCAAAGTATGTTTTCCAACCTGTTCAGCAGAATGCATTAAATCTTGTAATTCTTTATTTTCAGCACAGCCAGGAATTATCATTTTCTGTTTAAGCAATCCAATAGCATGTTGTTAATACTTTAACATATGAAACTGGCAGTTTAAAGCACTAATGGCCAAGATTGCATTAGTGTAAACTTTCTTACCCCAACTATCCAGCACCCTGGAGTCTCTATCAGAGGGGGTAGGATTTTTAGCAGTAGAAGCCTTAATGCCCTTCAGTCACTGTGAAATAGTCTCTGGATACGCAAAAGGATTTTTAAAAAGGAACTTGCGAGAATCAGGAACCCTGTAATATCTGTCAGGTTTTCTGGGAGCAGGAGGCAAAGAATCAGGGGCCAAACTGGATTATGAAAAGGCATCAAACAATGTCTAGCACAGGAGGTATGGCTAAAGGCCTATGCTGAGGCAGGACTAAGAAATCCCCAAGCCTCTTTTTTGAATCACAAAAATCCTGGCTTTCCAGTGGAAATGCTCTCAGAGTATGTAAGGTTTCACCAAAAGAAAAATCCTCTGAAGGGGAAGCAAAGGGAATAGAGTCCTCTGTATCAGAATCCTCATAAGTAGATGAAGACAAATCCAGACCATCAGAAGAATCAGAGAAATCAGAACCCTGTTCAGAAGATTCATAAACAACTTCAGTCCTAGGTCTCTTAGAAGGGGGAGGTTGGCTTCCCCTGATCAGAGTTACAAGATCTTCAGCAATTCTTATTTGTTTTTTAGGCATAGAGGCCTGAGCGTCTGTTTCTTAGGCATGGTTTGAGATTTTGGCCTAAATGAAGAAGGCGCTTTAGGCCTTAAAGAAGAAGGTGGTGTCAGTTTAATATGCAAGTCCGTAGGCCTGAATGCACCCTCAGAAGTCGGTGCCTGCACAGTGGCTCCAGACGCATCCAAGGTACAGACATCCACAGGTTCCACAGTTGAAGCATCTCTGAATGGGTCTCAGTAGAGGCCTGCGAGTCAGAAGTAGCGGGTATCAGGGGCTGCGAAAGCGTCTCACTGAGTACCGGCGAACTGGCGACTGGCTTAGAAGCGTTGTCTGCAGGTTTGGATATCGGCGGCCTGTCTGTCTTTTTCTTTGCGTTTTTTCTGAATCCCGGTAGTCGGATGGCTAAGAGACGACATTTCTGGATAATTAAACCGAGAACCGAAATATTCAGAAGCGAAAATATACCAACAACATAGTGTGCTGATTGAATAAAGCACAAAACTGACAGCAAAGTATGTAATGGTCAGGGCCTAGGCAAGGAATACAGCACGAATGAAAATCTTTGTGAGGTATTTGCTTTCCACAAGTAATGCAATTATTAACTTTTACTGATATCGGTAAGGAGCAAGAAAGTTTCCCCAACAAGGTACATAGCTTTAGTTGAAGACTTTGGTTCTGAAACTCGAAAATGAAAATTTCAGGAGTCGGCTGACCGGCACTTGCGAACTGCTTCTGCTTCGGGCACCACACGGCAAGAAAGACTGATGTAATGGCATCGGCTGCATGTTTTATACCCCTGATGACCTGACGTCATGGAAGAAGGGACAGCAACCGAAGCAGGACACAAGATTTTGTTAATCAGGCCGACTGAGGGCTACTGCAAGCCGATAACCCAAATGTAATGACTGCAACACTGAAACACGAAGAATATCATCACTGCAACATCCAAATTTTAAGAGGGACAGATCAAAAGTACGAGTCAAACATTCCAGACATTCTGTGAAACACACACACCTTGGCTGGTAGTAATGGTAAATCGTACCAATGGTTGTATTAGACACATTAAATGCAAAGAACGAGGCAGTAATGGTAAATTGCACACACACACACTAAATGCAAAGAATGAAGCAGCAATAGTATTAAACAGTACAGTTCCAAACTCTAAATGCAATGAAGCAAAGTGCCATTATAAACCCATCTGCTTTTCCCTATGCATACACAAACTCTTTCTGCACAAATAAACTGTACAATAAATAGGTGATTAGGAATCCTAATTTGTCAATTACCACCGCAAGAAAAAGAATCTTAAGAAATTTCAGAACCGTCTATTCTCCCACTTAAGTCATCATTCAGTCAATATGAACCAAACAATCTAGTCCAAAGCAGCTGGCATAAACATAGAAAAGTCCTCAGAATAAATAAAGTAAAATCAATGCCCCAAAAATCTACCTGCAATGTAATCAATCTTACATCTGTAGCATTACCGAAGACAGTCTTTCCAAGCATTTTCAGTTTTCTATGATCTGTATTTCTACGTGTCATCTTAGCCCCATCTACACTGTTACTGTTTAACATTACCAGTTAAATCCCAATTTGTCAAAGATGTACCTCCATTTATGTCTAACATCTCACTTGTATAGTTAGCATCCCACTCTTCTTGTAGAATAAGAAATATTTTCATATTTATAATGCATATTCATCTGTTAAACCCCATCAAACAAGTAATTTTGTACATTTCACTTCATCCTTTGTTGTAAGCATTTGTATTACCAACACTACATAACTAGAAGATACTAACTCTGCATTTAAATTTCAGTTTAAGTCAGTTCCAGCTATAAAACTCTTCTTAGAAAATTCCATACTACAAAACAGGCAATCAAAATCCCACAACCACTGCTGCTACCCTGTGCAGGAAAAATAGCCATCTCTCAATAAAAAAATGTCAAATTGCAACTTGTTCACCTCACTACAAGCGAACACCGGAGTTATACATCCTGGCTTGGTGAGCTCTCTTTAAGCAACAGTAAGCATGAGCCCCAACAGGTAATCTAGACTGCTGGATATCAACATACAAGACAGGCCCTGTCTTTACTCTTCTTTGTCAGAAATAAGGTACTTCAAAGAGCAGGCAAATTAAAACCTTAGAAGACAGTCAAAGGTAAATACATACGCACATATCTACCCAAAATTCTATAAAGCTGAAACGCCTTTCCCAGGAAACAACTTTAGACAAGCCCATCTCTCAAGCTGCCTTGACTGCCGTCAAGTTAGAATATGAAAATTTGGGATTCTAGCACATATGAAAGTTAAATAAAACAAGCTAATGCAGTTTCAACTATATATCATCAATCGAATGCTCAACCAGTGCGATCTGCGAGTAATTAAAGTGCTTTGCTGAAAAGTAAAAAAAGTAAGACTAGCTGCCGTTTCTTTTGAATATGAAAAGTAACGTTTCTGGCACACACAATCAATATGGGCAGCAGGCAATGCTCAACTATATATCATCAATCAAATGCTCAGCTACTGCGACCAGTAAGTCATTCAAATGCTTGCTGAAAAGTAAAGAAAGTAAGTTGCTGTTTCTTCTGAATATGAAAAGTAACGTTTCTGGCACATATGAAAGTTAAAGAAAACAAGTTGATGCAGTTTCTCTCGCACCTCTCTCAAGCTGCTTTGACTGCCGGCTGTTAAGCTAGAATATGAAAAGTAAGGCGTGTCTGACGCAGTTTCACTTGCACCTCTCTCAAGCTGCCTTGCCCTTGACTGCCAACTGTTAAGTTAGAATTTATGTATTTATTTTAATGAAAGTTAAGTAAGGAAAACAAGCTGATGCAGTTTCTCTCGCAGCTCTCTCAACTCAAGCTGCATTGACCATTGTTGACAGCCGTTAAAGAAAACAAGCTGAAGTTTCACTTGCACTGCACACACATGAAAAGTTAAAAAAAAAAAAAAAGAAACTTTCTCTGACTTGAGCACACATTTTTTCACCTCTCTCAACCTGCCTAAGGTTTCTTTTCTGCACATACAAAAGTTAAGGAAAACAACCTAATGCTGTTTCCTTTGCACATCTCTCAAGCTCCCTTGACTGCTGGCCGTTAAGTTAGAATTTATTTATTTTATTGAAATGCTACTGTGATGCTTAGTGCCATCACTGCTGTGATGGCTTAGTGGTTAACTACTGTGACTATAGTGTACAGGGTCCTGGGTTCAAGACGTGAAAAGGCTGTTTACTCTATTCCACATTAACACTCAAGAAAAATCTTGATGAGTGGATGGGAAAAAGGAAATACACCCCAGGGATCACTTCTGTTCAACAGGGGCACATGAAATTAACTTTCTTGGGTTGGCATAAGCCAGGGAACTTGGTTGGCTAAGCTTACTTAGGCCCTTGGGCAGACAGCCTGGTACCTACCTATGAAAGGTAATGAAGGAAAAAAGCTGATGCAGTTTTTCTCGCACCTCTCTCAAGCTGCCTTGACCACTGTTGACTGCAGTTAAGTAAAAAAAAACAAGGTACAGTTTCCCTTGCACATATGAATTAAAAAATAAAAAAAGAAAGTTTCTCTGACTTGAGCACACATTTTTTCTTCTTACCTGGAGAGTAAAAAAGACATGTTGTTATATACACTGCCTGACCTCAATGCGAACTGGTCGGCAAGTAAATTAAGTAATGGCATTGGCATGCTCGGCATTCTGATACTCTGACTGCCTTGTGAAGTTGGCGTCATCGTACATGCCCTGCATGCGATGATGTCAGGAGTAAAAAAATTCAGAAAAAAAATCCTGGAAAGTCGGAAATTAAAGGGGCCACTCGGGGAATTCGTGGCACCCCAATATTTTGCCCCAAGAAACGGTATTTACTGATGAATTCAGTATGGTTGAGAGGTATGCAGCCAATCTTAGGTACTTAGAAAAGAAACAACTGATCAGATCTTCTAATAGAATAAGTCTAGTCTAAATAACATCTGAGTTGTCTATACACATCAAGTATGCAGCACCTTCTCACTGGCAGCTTGTGGAGAGGGGAAAAAAATAGGCAAATGAACAAACTGATTAAGAGACAACTCATTAACCACATTGGGCACATAAGAAGGATTAGTACGCAAGGACACCCTGTCCTTATGAAACACCAAAAAAAGGAGGGCAAGCTATAAGGGCTTGATGCTCAGACACCCATCTGGCAGATGTAAAGGCCAACAAAAGTACAGTCTTCCAAGAGCAATATTGCAAGGAAGCTGAAGCAGCAGGCTCAAAAGGAGCCCGAGTCAACTTCTCCAAAACAAAATTAAGATCCTAGGGAGGAGAAACAGGTTTCCTGGGAGGCCTAACATGAAAGACGCCTTTAAGGAACTGTTTAGCTTCAAATCTAAAAGCTAAAGGAGGAGATAAAGCAAAGAAGCAGAGATGGCTAAGAAGTGGGCCTTAACAGAAGAATAGGCCAAACCAGCACTGAGCAATTCACAAATAAGAAAAAAAAACAAAGGAACATCCACAGTAAGTTCCAGGTTATGAGACAGACACTAAACAAACCTCTTCCATTTGGAAAAGTAGGATTTCTTAGAATTGGGTTTTCTGGCCTCCTGTAGGACCCTAAGCACATCCTCAGAAAAAAAGGCATTTATGTGGAATCAAATCCTATCACCAGAGTGTCAGCTGAAGAGTGGAGAGGATGAGTCGCCAACAAGATTTTGGGAACATCTTGACGAATTAGACTTTTGGAATGAGAAGGAGAGAGAATGCATAAAGAAACATCTTCTTCCAGGAAAAAGAGGGAGTATCCACCTTGCACCATAGAGGACCTGGAACTCTGGCACAAAATAGAGGAAGTTGTCCGTTCAGAGGGGAGGCAAAGAGATCTACTTGTGGAATACCCCAATGGTGGACAATGTCCAGAAACACATCCCTGTGAAGCATCCATTCATGTGACTGAGTTAAGGACCTGCTCAGAGTGTCTGCCAGAATGTTTTCACCTGAAGGAATGTAAACTGCCTGAAAAGTCGCTTGATACTGGACAGCAAGACCCCATGCCAGGATTGTCAACCTGTAAAGAAGATGAGATCTTGCCCCCCCCCCTTATTTGTTTATATATTTCACCTCACTGTGGTATTGTCTGTGAAATACCTTGAGAGGTCCTGGGGAGAAAAAAGGATGAAAAACTTGGAGAAACAGCAGAAGGGCTCTCATCTCTGACACAGATGTGCTCCTTCTGGTGAAAACTGGACCACATCTCCTACACCTTTAGAAAGCCAAAAGCTGCTCCTCATCCCACATCTGAGGCATCTGTAAACAGTTCCTGAGAGGGAAGAGGGGAATGAAAAGGGAGCCCTGGGTTTAAAGAGAACTGGTGGATCCACCAGATTTAAGGAACCACTGAAAACTTTCTCATGTGGAGTATGGCCAGAGAGCATAGGATGGCAGATGCCATGAAACCCAGAGCTCTCAGAAACTCCTCGACTATAATGGAGGTCACAGGAAGACGAGTTTGAATGAAGTACGACGTTGAAGCCACAGATGATACGCTGTACCAAAGTACTGTTTAAAACCAATCCTTTTTATTAGAAAAACTATGCACAACTGATATCTTGTTTAGCGCTTCCACCCGCTATATGTGGGCTTCCTCAGAACAACAACTTCATGAATCAAAGCCTTTTAAATAAACTTTTAGGCACCAAAAAACTTTAGTTGTAATCAGCCCTTTAAGTGATACCACTCAAGCATTCATTGTTACATATATTGGTACATTGTGTTATAATACATAAATATTAAATCATTGATAAAAATTAAAATACATACATACTAATAACTTCTAAACATGAATAGACTAAATTCTAAAAAAAATATATATATGTGTATTATAAATGTGTGTTATAAATACCATACTACACACAAATATTTGTTAAAATCATCATAACGGATTATAAATAACCATGAGTCTGCAATTTGTATAACACATCATACAATAATACGTATACTAACTTGTATCAATGAATGTGTAAAAGACTGTTATCTCATCATTAAATATCCATTACTGTTTTGTTCTGCATAATGCCCTCTTCTCATACTGTACACCACTAAATTCTCACTTATTGTCTAATAGCCAGTATAGGTTTGACTGATATATAATCATTCATACCTGGCGGTGGTGAGGCATCGGTAAATAGTTGCCATCATACTTCCTTATATCCTAGGGTTGTCTTAAATGTCAAATTTGAATTTGTGTCTCTCACCATACCTATCAATATGCCTATATAAAGCATTATTTGAATCCTTTCTTTTTATACTATATAGGTGATCGTAAATACGCTTTTTAAAGCCTCTTTCCTATACAGTATCCAGGATATACACTGCACTTCGCCAAATATATCACAAAAGCTAGAATTGCAGTTGCCATGTCTAAACCTTATGATGGTACTATTTATATTTTCCAAAATAATGCTTTCATCTTCCATTATAGCATGACACTGATTGCAACTTCCACACTTACTAGTGTTTTTTGTTGTTAATAATGTTATCTCTACTAGTACCACCTTGTTCTAAATGTTTTTTAAATTACTTTCCATTTTATACACAAAAGTTGGATTGTTACCTACTATCTCATCATCCACCAAGAATATATTCCAATTATTGTACATAATTCTCAATCTTGTGTACCTGAGGACCATATTCTAGTACACATGCACGTTGATATTTTCCTTTTAAACTATCCCCTTCTTTAGTCATACTCGTAGAAATATTCTCTCCCTGGTAAGCTCCTAATAGTGGTGGATATTTTCTTCCCCATTCTTGCATGACATACTGTTTTACATCTAACATTATTTCCATGTATCCCCTTTCTTTAAATAATTCTACGATGTAATCCAATTCATCTATCATTTCCTCATATCTAGAAATCATGCGAGCTGCTCTGTATGTGTACTAGAATATGGTCCTCAGGTACACAAGATTAAGAGAATTATGTACAATAATTGGAATATTTGTTGGCAGACGAGTTGAAAGAGCTAGTAGGTAACAATCCAACTTTTGTGTATAAAATGGGAAGTAATTTAAAAAACATTTAGAACAAGGTGGTACTAGTAGAGATTAACATTATTAACAACAACAAAAAACACACCAGTAAGTGTGGACGTTGCAATCAGTGTCATGCTATAATGGAAGATGAAAGCATTATTTTGGAAAATATAAATAGTACCATTATAAGGTTTAGACATGGCAACTGCAATTCTAGCTTTGTGATATATTTGGTGAAGTGCATATTATGTCCTGGATACTACATAAGAAAGATGGAAAGAATTTAAAAAGCGTATTTACGATCACCTATATAGTATAAAAAGAAAGGATTCAAATAATGCATTATGTAGGCATACTGACAGGTATGGTGAGACACAAATTCAAATTTGCCATTTTAGAAAATATAAAACAATCTGGGGGGGGGGGGTAATCGTAAGACAACCCTAGGATACAAGGAAGTATGGTGGCAACTATTTACAGATGCCTCAACACCGCCAGGTATGAATGATTATATATCAATCAAACCTATACTGGCTATTAGACAATAAGTGAGAATTTAATGGTATACAGTATGAGAAGAAGGCATTGTTATGTTAAAGTATTAACAACATGTTATTGGATTGCTTAAACAGAAAATGATAATTCCTGGCTGTGCTGAAAATAAAGAATTACAAGATTTAATGCATTCTGCTGAACAGGTTGGAAAACATACTTTGCAATGTGGATTTGATTCATTAGAGGCCACTTGCAGGGCTGCTGTTACTGGGTCTGTGCTCAGAAGGCATGCTTGGCTTAAGGAGCAAGGTTCGCTTGATCATGTTAAAGCTAAATTGTTGGATGCTCCCTTAAATCAGGACCGCCCGTTTGGCAACAAGGCTGAGGAGCTTCTTAAAAAGATGGAAGATAAAACTAAATCTATGCAAACTGTTAAAGATTTCTTACAAGTTCAGCTTCCTAGATTTATTAGGCACTGGCCCTCTAAAATTTGGTCCTTTCCAGCCCCTTACAGGTCTTCTCAAGCCAAACCCAGACGCAGCAGAAACCCCAGGATGTTCATCGTGTTACCCTGCTGCAGTCATCACACTTGGGTTATCCTGCCGTCAGGCGGTCCTGCAGTCAGCCCGAATTCCAAAGTCTTGGTCTGGCATCGGTTGCTGTTGCTTCTTCCCTGACATCAGTGCGCCAGGGGTATATGAGGCATCCGACGCCATTTTCTTCAGTCTTTCTTGCCGCGCAGTGCCAGAAGCAGAAGCAGTTCGCAAGTGCCGGTCGGCCGACACCTGAGATGTTCGATTCGAATTTCAGTTTGAAGTCTCAGTGTGGTATTTGCTTTCCACATGCGAGACAACTGTTAACTTTTTCTGACATCGGTTAGAGCAAGAAAAAAGGATCCCCAACGGGGTACTTAGCTTTAGAAGACTTCAACTTCAGTTCGGAAATGAAAACTCAGGTAACAGCCGACCAGGACTTGTGCAAACTGCTTATGCTTTGGGCTCCTCGGCAAGAAAGACCGATGTAATGGTGTCGGCTGCCTGATTTTATACCACTGACGACCCGACATCAGTCCTGGAGCGACAACGACTGATGCAGAAATACTAAGCCTCTGGTATTCGGGCCGACTGAGGGCTACCCCTGGTAGGAAAAACCAAATGTGATGAATGCAACAGTGAAACATGAAGATCTTATGGCTCCCTAAAGAAAGAAGATACAAGGGGGACGCAGAGTGGGAAACCAGGACTGCAACAGTGAATACACTCTAACATCTACATTTACGGTAAGTGTACAAAACTGTACTACGTGCATCGTGTTTCACTGTTGCAGTCGTCACCTGTGGGAGGATTCCCAAAGCTGAGGAGAGGGTTGGTACAATTAGTAACAGACCTAGGAATGGATCAGCATGCCCTGCAGAAAAGTACAGTTATATACACTTAACATAAATGTAGATGTTCGAGTATTCACTGTTGCAGTCATTACATTTGGGATAACTGCTTGCAGTAGCCCTCATTCGGCCTGATTAACAAATTCTTGGGTCCTGCATTGGTTGCTGCCCCTTCTTCCATGATGTCAGGTCATCAGGGGTATAAAACATGCAGCAGACGCCATTACATCAGTTTTTCTTGCACCATGTGTCAGGTGCACCCCTAATGGGAACATATTAAATCTATAATACAAGGATATACCGCCAACAAAAAAAGCAAATACACCAAAAAGCTTTTTGAGCATAGTAAGTGAGAGTAGCGGTACAGCCAAAAGGAGAAAGGGGGCTGGAGGGAGGGTAACGAGGACTGCAACAGTGAATACATTCGAACATCTACATTTATGGTAAGTGTACACAACTGTACTATGTTCTTCATGTTTCACTGTTGCAGTCATTACATTTGGGCAGATTCCCAAAGCTAAAGCTGGAAGGAGGAATTTCAATAGAATTAGGACCAGCTATGCAGTGGCAAAACCAGCTCTGGATTTAGAGAAGATTAGCAAATGATAATGCTTGGTGAAAGTATGTACAGAAATCCAGGTAGCAGTTTCTAGGATGTCCCTTCTAGGGACGCCCCTGAGAAAGGCTGTAGAGGTATATGCAAGCCCTGGTTGAATGGGGTCTGAT